>NC_086108.1:10000-17500 GCF_963921235.1 Mobula hypostoma
TGCGAGAGCGTGCCAGCTAAACGCGCATTCGAGTAGCGGAGCTGAGCAGAGGAGCTGACGCCAGTGTCACGCCACTTTCGTCCCGACGTGGCCGCCGCCGACCAACGCCACCAGCGCCTGCCTGCGCTTTTTCTACCTTCACCGCCAACTTTCTCGTCTGTCCGACCGCTGCGCCCGGCTGGCCTGCGCCCCGCCCGTCCGCCCGCCGCCAGATGCGCGAGGGGGTGGGAGGGGGGGGGGTTCGTGCGCCAGGTAAGCTGCCGCGCTCGTGCACGTGGCCTCCCCGCCGCCGGGGTAGGTTGGTGCTCGGTTCAGCCATCGGCGGTCCCCTCCATCGCGGGGATCCGCTGGGTGTCGCGGCGCCGCACGCGCCCCTGGCCCACGTACGCTTCGCGGACACCCCTTTCTCAATCTCCCTCAGGAGTCGTATATGCCAATGCTGAGAAACGTACCGACAATTTGCTGCACCGCCCGCCGGACCGCTCACAAGGCTCTCCTCGTCCCGAGGACACTAGCCTTCTCGCGGAACCGGAGGCTGCACGCGGACCGCTCTGGCGACCGGACGTCTCCGGCCTCTGCGGGAGCGGGGAGGGGACGCGCGGGTGCCGCCCGACCTTCTGGGAATCGCACAGCGGCCGGCCGTCAGTCGGTAACACCGCGCGCGCAGAGCCTCTCCCCTTCCTCTTTCTTGGTGACCGAGGATCAACGCTTCGGTTGCGTCAGGCTGAACGGGCATCTCTCTGCCACTCTGGCCTATGGAACTCTCCCGACTCTCTCGCCTTGCCCCTGCGGCGCGAAAGAGTGCTGCTGCGGCCGGCGCGCCCGTCCCTTGCTCTCTCGGGCCATGTCTGTCGTCGCAGTGCCGCGCCATCCCCTACCGAGCCGCGTCGCTGAGTGAGGTCCGCACCCGCACCCTTCCGCCGAGCTGGCTCTCAGGACGGTCGACGGTCGCCGCTCGCCTCCGTCGGCCCAGGGCCTAACGCCGCGCCGGTGAACGCCTCGCCATCCCACCCCGTCGATCGCGCCGGTGAGGTCCGCACCTTCACCGCCTAGGTATGCGCGTGGGTGTAGCTGCCTTCTCGGGATGGTCGACGGTCGTTCCACCGGCCCCCGTCATCTATGCGCACAGCAGTCCCGTCCGCCGGCGGGAGACTCCGTCAATCGATCGTGGTGCAAACGTGCGAATGCCCAACCGTCAATTCCGCCCAAAGCATGAAGCCCTCGGTCGGCAATCGGGCCGCCCCGCGGCAGACCCACCTACCCACCTCCGGAGATGGTAACGAGCCGAGCACGGAAGTTCGGCGCACGTGTCGAGACCGTCGCTTCCACTCGGCCTCTCCCAAAGGTAGGACCGACCAAGCCGGATCGATCGGGGAACAGAGGTCTAACGCAGACCACACTCTCGCGAGGGCACCAGCGGCAGGCTCGTCCCTTCTCCGTCATGGTAACACACAATGCCTCTTTGCTTTTCGGATCGATATAAAGCTTTTGCCACACCATCGGTCTGCCGGCCGCCGCCCGCGGTCCGCGCTCAGAGTCCGTCCGCAACCCCCGCTGCGTTTTTGGACTTTGTCATTTTTTTTCAGAAAAAAAGCTTTACTATCATTGTAAGTCGGAGCTCGCCGGGCCTCCCGCTTACTGAGTCCCAATTGAGTAAGGCTCACTTAGAACTCTGCACTGAGTGTCAACCGTACCACTAGTCACCCTGCTAAGTGTGTCTGGAAAACGTGTTCCCGTAAATCTCCGGGAACCCCGCCAATCCCCCCGTACAGAAATTGCATGTGTCAAGTCGGCGGGATGCCTCCCGGAAGTCCTGCCGGGAAGGTCGCACTCTGGCCCCGCCAGGCGGGGCAAATCCGACCCCCATAGTGACTTCCGGGCCTAACTCGTTAACCAGAGCCGCGACTGACCGTGCAACAATGACATGTGTCAAACCGGCGGCACGACGCCCGGAGCTCATGCCGGTCGCGGGGGACCTCGGGCCCGCCCGACGGGGCAGAGCCGACCTTCACAGGCTTCCGACGGCAATTGGTTAACCGGCGTGGCGCCGAGGGCACGCGACTGGGTCGGCGGGCGGCCCTCCGGTAGTGCCGCCGTCGATCGGCCGCCTCGGTCGGCAGGAGGGCCCCGAAGTCGCCCTCATTCTGACTTCCGAGTCGGGACTTAGATTACTTTCGACTTCAGCCAAGGTCTCGGATCTGCGGCGGGACCTCCGGTTGTCCCTCCGAAAATGCCGCCACTCGGCCGGCACGGCCCTCCGAATACGTCCCCTTACTGGCTTCCGCCTCGGGACTTTGTCAGAAATTCATACCGGCAAGGTTTCCATTCGGCGGCCGGAGCACCGGTAGTCATACGGAAAATGCCGCCCCTCGGCCGGCATGGGCCTGCGAATAGGTCCCGCTGACAGACTTCCGCAATTGGGAATTTGTCCGAAAATCCATACGGGCGATCTTCGGAATCGTGCGGAAAAGCTGCCGCGTGGCCCGGGTTAACCAACTGGGGAGGCCCGTGCCATCTACCGAATACTTCAACAACTCGTGAAAACGGCCTCCCCATATATATCTGCAGGAACCCCGCCAATGCCCCCGTACAGAAATTGCATGTGTCAAAAGGGCGGCCGAATCTGACCCCGGCGGCCGAGCCTCTGGAACTCCGGGTCGGCTTCGGCCGGCAAATCCGACCCCCATCCAGACTTCCGGAGCGGACTTGGTTAACGAATTGCCACCGGGCAAATGGTTAACCGACAGTTCTTGGAGGCTCGTTACCCAAGCCGTCCCCAGCCGGTGCGACAAGTTAACAATCAGCAGGCGGGCAATTCGTTAACCGACCGGGACCGGGCAATTCGTTAACCACCCCGGCCCTGCCAATTCGTTAACCAACCGACACCGGGCAATTCGTTAACCACCCCGGCCCGGCCAATTCGTTAACCAACCGACACCGGGCAATTCGTTAACCAACCTGGCCCGGACAATTCGTTAACCACCCCGGCCCTGCCAATTCGTTAACCAACCTGGCCCTGGCAATTCGTTAACCAACCGGGATTGGACAATTCGTTAACCACCCTGGCCCTGCCAATTCGTTAACCATCTGGGAACGGACAATGGACTACCTAACCCTGTCCTGGCAATTAGTGCATCAACTCGACCGGACAATTCGTTAACCATGCTGCCTCTGGCAATTCGTTAACCAACCATGCCCGGACAATTCGTTAACCATCCCGGCCCTGGCAATTCGTGAACCAACCCGGCCCGGGCAATTCGTTAACCAAGCTGCCTCTGGCAATTCGTTAACCAACCCGGCCCGGACAATTCGTTAACCAAGCTGCATCTTGCAATTCGTTAACCTACCCGGCCATGGCAATTCGTTAACCAAGCTGCCTCTGCCAATTCGTTAACCAACCTGGCCCGGGCAATTCGTTAACCAAATCGGCCCGGCCCGGGCAATTCGCTAACCAACCGGGATTGGACAATTCGGTAACCGCTCTGGCCCTGCCAATTCGTTAAGCATCTGAGAACGGACAATGGACTACCCAACCCTGTCCTGGCAATTCGTGCACCAACTCGACCGGACAATTCGTTAACCAAGCTGCATCTTGCAATTCGTTAACCTACCCGGCCATGGCAATTCGTTAACCAAGCTGCCTCTGGCAATTCGTTAACCAACCTGGCCCGGACAATTCGTTAACCATCCCGGCCCTGGCAATTCGTTAACCAACCCGGCCCGGGCAATTCGTTAACCAACCCGGCCCGGACAATTCGTTAACCATCCCGGCCCTGCCAATTCGTTAACCAACCTGGCCCGGGCAATTCTTTAACCAACCCGGCCCGGGCAATTCGTTAACCAACCTGGCCCGGACGATTCGTTAACCAAATCGGCCCGGCCCGGGCAATTCGCTAACCAACCCGGATTGGACAATTCGGTAACCGCTCTGGCCCTGCCAATTCGTTAAGCATCTGAGAACGGACAATGGACTACCCAACCCTGTCCTGGCAATTAGTGCATCAACTCGACCGGACAATTCGTTAACCAAGCTGCTTCTGGCAATTCGTTAACCAACCATGCCCGGACAATTCGTTAACCATCCGGGCCCTGGCAATTCGTTAACCAACCCGGCCCGGGCAATTCGTTAACCAACCTGGCCTGGACAATTCGTTAACCAACCCGGCCCGGACAATTCGTTAACCAACCTGGCCCGGGCAATTCGTTAACCAACCCGGCCCGGGCAATTCGTTAACCAACCTGGCCCGGACGATTCGTTAACCAAATCGGCCCGGCCCGGGCAATTCGCTAACCAACCGGGATTGGACAATTCGGTAACCGCTCTGGCCCTGCCAATTCGTTAAGCATCTGAGAACGGACAATGGACTACCCAACCCTGTCCTGGCAATTAGTGCATCAACTCGACCGGACAATTCGTTAACCAAGCTGCATCTGGCAATTCGTTAACCAACCCGGCCCGGACAATTCGTTAACCAAGCTGCATCTTGCAATTCGTTAACCAACCTGGCCCGGACAATTCGTTAACCATCCGGGTCCTGGCAATTAGTGCATCAACTCGACCGGACAATTCGTTAACCAAGCTGCCTCTGGCAATTCGTTAACCAACCCGGCCCGGACAATTCGTGAACCATCCCGGCCCTGGCAATTCGTTAACCAACCCGGCCCCGGGCAATTCGTTAACCAACCCGGCCCGGACAATTCGTTAACCATCCCGGCCCTGCCAATTCGTTAACCAACCTGGCCCGGGCAATTCGTTAACCAAATCGGCCCGGCCCGGGCAATTCGCTAACCAACCGGGATTGGACAATTCGGTAACCGCTCTGGCCCTGCCAATTCGTTAAGCATCTGAGAACGGACAATGGACTACCCAACCCTGTCCTGGCAATTCGTGCACCAACTCGACCGGACAATTCGTTAACCAAGCTGCATCTTGCAATTCGTTAACCTACCCGGCCATGGCAATTCGTTAACCAAGCTGCCTCTGGCAATTCGTTAACCAACCTGGCCAGGACAATTCGGTAACCATCCCGGCCCGGGCAATTCGATAACCAACCCGGCCCGGGGAATTCGTTAACCAACCTGACCTGGACAATTCGTTAACCAACCGGGACTGGACAATTCGTTAACCACCACGGCCCTGCCATTTCGTTAACCAACCAGGCCTGGACAATTGGTTAACCAGCCTGGCCCGGGCAAATCCGTAACCAAGCGAGTCCGGGCAAACCCCATGGGCCCGCCACCCTCGCATTAGGGTTCACAGTTACACCCGCCGATTACCCGCGCTTCACCGAATTTCGTCAAGCTGGCCCTGGCAACCCGCTAACCCGCCCGGCCGGGTCTGACAATGCTCTAGAAACCCGGAACAGGCAGTTTCGTGAACCACCCGCGTCCGCTCTTGACAATTCGTTAACTGACCACGCCCGGGGAAATGGTTAACCAAGCCGGCCGGGCAAATCGGTAACCGGCCCGGCGGTCCCGACAATTCGGCAAACGAGCAGCTGAGGACAAACCCTTCACCCTCAGCAGCAACTAGTTCATGCCCCGCCGTCAAAATGTCCCGGCCGATGTTCATCAGAAGCTCCTCGTTGGCCCATGGGCCCCCCTCCTTACCTTAAGAGAGTCACAGTTACTCCCGCCGATTGCCCGCGCTGCACCGAATTTCGTCAAGCTGGCCCTGGCAACCCGCTAACCCGCCCGGCCGGGTCTGACAATGCTGTAGAAACCCGGCACAGGTCTGTCAATGCTCTAGAAACCCGGAACAGGCAGTTTCGTGAACCACCCGCGTCCGCTCTTGACAATTCGTTAACTGACCCCGCCCGGGGAAATGGTTAACCAAGCCGGCCGGGCAAATCGGTAACCGGCCCGGCGGTCCCGACAATTCGGCAAACGAGCAGCTGAGGACAAACCCTTCACCCTCAGCAGCAACTAGTTCATGCCCCGCCGTCAAAATGTCCCGGCCGATGTTCATCAGAAGCTCCTCGTTGGCCCATGGGCCCCCCTCCTTACCTTAAGAGAGTCACAGTTACTCCCGCCGATTGCCCGCGCTGCACCGAATTTCGTCAAGCTGGCCCTGGCAACCCGCTAACCCGCCCGGCCGGGTCTGACAATGCTCTAGAAACCCGGCACAGGTCTGTCAATGCTCTAGAAACCCGGAACAGGCAGTTTCGTGAACCACCCGCGTCCGCTCTTGACAATTCGTTAACTAACCCCGCCCGGGCAAATGGTTAACCAAGCCGGCCGGGCAAATCGTTAATGGGACCGGCGGTCCCGGCAATTCGGCAAACGAGCTGCTGAGGACAAACCCTTCACCCTCAGCAGCAACTAGTTCATGCCCCGCCGTCAAAATGTCCCGGCCGATATTGATCAGAAACTCCTCGTTGGCCCATGGGCCCCCCTCCTTAATTAAGAGAGTCACAGTTACTCCCGCCGATCACCCGCGCTGCACCGAATTTCGTCAAGCTGGCCCTGGCAACCCGCCAGCCCGCCCGGCCGGGTCTGACAATGCTCTAGAAACCCGGAACAGGCAGTTTCGTGAACCAACCGCGCCCGCTCCTGACAATTCGTTCCCCAACCCGGCCCGGGCAAATGGTTAACCAAGCCGGCCGGGCAAATCGTGAACCGGCCCGAACCTTGACAATTCGTTAACCAACCCGGCCAGGGCAAATGGTTAACCAAGCCGGCCGGGCAAATCGTTAATGGGCCCGGCGGTCCCGACAATTCGGCAAACGAGCAGCTGAGGACCAACCCTTCACCCTCAGCAGCAACTAGTTCATGCCCCGCCGTCAAAATGTCCCGGCCGATATTGATCAGAAACTCCTCGTTGGCCCATGGGCCCCCCTCCTTACCTTAAGAGAGTCACAGTTACTCCCGCCGATCACCCGCGCTGCACCGAATTTCGTCAAGCTGGCCCTGGCAACCCGCCAGCCCGCCCGGCCGGGTCTGACAATGCTCTAGAAACCCGGAACAGGCAGTTTCGTGAACCAACCGCGCCCGCTCCTGACAATTCGTTCCCCAACCCGGCCCGGGCAAATGGTTAACCAAGCCGGCCGGGCAAATCGTGAACCGGCCCGAACCTTGACAATTCGTTAACCAACCCGGCCAGGGCAAATGGTTAACCAAGCCGGCCGGGCAAATCGTTAATGGGCCCGGCGGTCCCGACAATTCGGCAAACGAGCAGCTGAGGACCAACCCTTCACCCTCAGCAGCAACTAGTTCATGCCCCGCCGTCAAAATGTCCCGGCCGATGTTCATCAGAAGCTCCTCCTTGGCCCATGGGCCCCCCCCCTCCTTAACCTTAAGAGAGTCACAGTTACTCCCGCCGATTACCCGCGCTGCACCGAATTTCGTCAAGCTGGCCCTGGCAACCCGCTAACCCGCCCGGCCGGGTCTGACAATGCTCTAGAAACAAGGAACAGGCAGTTTCGTGAACCAATCGCGTCCGCTCCTGACAATTCGCTAACTAACCCCGCCCGGGCAAATGGTTAACCAAGCCGGCCGGGC
>NC_086108.1:30000-37500 GCF_963921235.1 Mobula hypostoma
ACGTCTCCGGCCTCTGCGGGAGCGGGGAGGGGACGCGCGGGTGCCGCCCGACCTTCTGGGAATCGCACAGCGGCCGGCCGTCAGTCGGTAACACCGCGCGCGCAGAGCCTCTCCCCTTCCTCTTTCTTGGTGACCGAGGATCAACGCTTCGGTTGCGTCAGGCTGAACGGGCATCTCTCTGCCACTCTGGCCTATGGAACTCTCCCGACTCTCTCGCCTTGCCCCTGCGGCGCGAAAGAGTGCTGCTGCGGCCGGCGCGCCCGTCCCTTGCTCTCTCGGGCCATGTCTGTCGTCGCAGTGCCGCGCCATCCCCTACCGAGCCGCGTCGCTGAGTGAGGTCCGCACCCGCACCCTTCCGCCGAGCTGGCTCTCAGGACGGTCGACGGTCGCCGCTCGCCTCCGTCGGCCCAGGGCCTAACGCCGCGCCGGTGAACGCCTCGCCATCCCACCCCGTCGATCGCGCCGGTGAGGTCCGCACCTTCACCGCCTAGGTATGCGCGTGGGTGTAGCTGCCTTCTCGGGATGGTCGACGGTCGTTCCACCGGCCCCCGTCATCTATGCGCACAGCAGTCCCGTCCGCCGGCGGGAGACTCCGTCAATCGATCGTGGTGCAAACGTGCGAATGCCCAACCGTCAATTCCGCCCAAAAGCATGAAGCCCTCGGTCGGCAATCGGGCCGCCCCGCGGCAGACCCACCTACCCACCTCCGGAGATGGTAACGAGCCGAGCACGGAAGTTCGGCGCACGTGTCGAGACCGTCGCTTCCACTCGGCCTCTCCCAAAGGTAGGACCGACCAAGCCGGATCGATCGGGGAACAGAGGTCTAACGCAGACCACACTCTCGCGAGGGCACCAGCGGCAGGCTCGTCCCTTCTCCGTCATGGTAACACACAATGCCTCTTTGCTTTTCGGATCGATATAAAGCTTTTGCCACACCATCGGTCTGCCGGCCGCCGCCCGCGGTCCGCGCTCAGAGTCCGTCCGCAACCCCCGCTGCGTTTTTGGACTTTGTCATTTTTTTTCAGAAAAAAAGCTTTACTATCATTGTAAGTCGGAGCTCGCCGGGCCTCCCGCTTACTGAGTCCCAATTGAGTAAGGCTCACTTAGAACTCTGCACTGAGTGTCAACCGTACCACTAGTCACCCTGCTAAGTGTGTCTGGAAAACGTGTTCCCGTAAATCTCCGGGAACCCCGCCAATCCCCCCGTACAGAAATTGCATGTGTCAAGTCGGCGGGATGCCTCCCGGAAGTCCTGCCGGGAAGGTCGCACTCTGGCCCCGCCAGGCGGGGCAAATCCGACCCCCATAGTGACTTCCGGGCCTAACTCGTTAACCAGAGCCGCGACTGACCGTGCAACAATGACATGTGTCAAACCGGCGGCACGACGCCCGGAGCTCATGCCGGTCGCGGGGGACCTCGGGCCCGCCCGACGGGGCAGAGCCGACCTTCACAGGCTTCCGACGGCAATTGGTTAACCGGCGTGGCGCCGAGGGCACGCGACTGGGTCGGCGGGCGGCCCTCCGGTAGTGCCGCCGTCGATCGGCCGCCTCGGTCGGCAGGAGGGCCCCGAAGTCGCCCTCATTCTGACTTCCGAGTCGGGACTTAGATTACTTTCGACTTCAGCCAAGGTCTCGGATCTGCGGCGGGACCTCCGGTTGTCCCTCCGAAAATGCCGCCACTCGGCCGGCACGGCCCTCCGAATACGTCCCCTTACTGGCTTCCGCCTCGGGACTTTGTCAGAAATTCATACCGGCAAGGTTTCCATTCGGCGGCCGGAGCACCGGTAGTCATACGGAAAATGCCGCCCCTCGGCCGGCATGGGCCTGCGAATAGGTCCCGCTGACAGACTTCCGCAATTGGGAATTTGTCCGAAAATCCATACGGGCGATCTTCGGAATCGTGCGGAAAAGCTGCCGCGTGGCCCGGGTTAACCAACTGGGGAGGCCCGTGCCATCTACCGAATACTTCAACAACTCGTGAAAACGGCCTCCCCATATATATCTGCAGGAACCCCGCCAATGCCCCCGTACAGAAATTGCATGTGTCAAAAGGGCGGCCGAATCTGACCCCGGCGGCCGAGCCTCTGGAACTCCGGGTCGGCTTCGGCCGGCAAATCCGACCCCCATCCAGACTTCCGGAGCGGACTTGGTTAACGAATTGCCACCGGGCAAATGGTTAACCGACAGTTCTTGGAGGCTCGTTACCCAAGCCGTCCCCAGCCGGTGCGACAAGTTAACAATCAGCAGGCGGGCAATTCGTTAACCGACCGGGACCGGGCAATTCGTTAACCACCCCGGCCCTGCCAATTCGTTAACCAACCGACACCGGGCAATTCGTTAACCACCCCGGCCCGGCCAATTCGTTAACCAACCGACACCGGGCAATTCGTTAACCAACCTGGCCCGGACAATTCGTTAACCACCCCGGCCCTGCCAATTCGTTAACCAACCTGGCCCTGGCAATTCGTTAACCAACCGGGATTGGACAATTCGTTAACCACCCTGGCCCTGCCAATTCGTTAACCATCTGGGAACGGACAATGGACTACCTAACCCTGTCCTGGCAATTAGTGCATCAACTCGACCGGACAATTCGTTAACCATGCTGCCTCTGGCAATTCGTTAACCAACCATGCCCGGACAATTCGTTAACCATCCCGGCCCTGGCAATTCGTGAACCAACCCGGCCCGGGCAATTCGTTAACCAAGCTGCCTCTGGCAATTCGTTAACCAACCCGGCCCGGACAATTCGTTAACCAAGCTGCATCTTGCAATTCGTTAACCTACCCGGCCATGGCAATTCGTTAACCAAGCTGCCTCTGCCAATTCGTTAACCAACCTGGCCCGGGCAATTCGTTAACCAAATCGGCCCGGCCCGGGCAATTCGCTAACCAACCGGGATTGGACAATTCGGTAACCGCTCTGGCCCTGCCAATTCGTTAAGCATCTGAGAACGGACAATGGACTACCCAACCCTGTCCTGGCAATTCGTGCACCAACTCGACCGGACAATTCGTTAACCAAGCTGCATCTTGCAATTCGTTAACCTACCCGGCCATGGCAATTCGTTAACCAAGCTGCCTCTGGCAATTCGTTAACCAACCTGGCCCGGACAATTCGTGAACCATCCCGGCCCTGGCAATTCGTTAACCAACCCGGTCCGGGCAATTCGTTAACCAACCCGGCCCGGACAATTCGTTAACCATCCCGGCCCTGCCAATTCGTTAACCAACCTGGCCCGGGCAATTCTTTAACCAACCCGGCCCGGGCAATTCGTTAACCAACCTGGCCCGGACGATTCGTTAACCAAATCGGCCCGGCCCGGGCAATTCGCTAACCAACCCGGATTGGACAATTCGGTAACCGCTCTGGCCCTGCCAATTCGTTAAGCATCTGAGAACGGACAATGGACTACCCAACCCTGTCCTGGCAATTAGTGCATCAACTCGACCGGACAATTCGTTAACCAAGCTGCTTCTGGCAATTCGTTAACCAACCATGCCCGGACAATTCGTTAACCATCCGGGCCCTGGCAATTCGTTAACCAACCCGGCCCGGGCAATTCGTTAACCAACCCGGCCCGGACAATTCGTTAACCAGCCCGGCCCGGGCAATTCGTTAACCAACCTGGCCCGGGCAATTCTTTAACCAACCCGGCCCGGGCAATTCGTTAACCAACCTGGCCCGGACGATTCGTTAACCAAATCGGCCCGGCCCGGGCAATTCGCTAACCAACCCGGATTGGACAATTCGGTAACCGCTCTGGCCCTGCCCATTCGTTAAGCATCTGAGAACGGACAATGGACTACCCAACCCTGTCCTGGCAATTAGTGCATCAACTCGACCGGACAATTCGTTAACCAAGCTGCTTCTGGCAATTCGTTAACCAACCCGGCCCGGACAATTCGTTAACCAAGCTGCATCTTGCAATTCGTTAACCTACCCGGCCATGGCAATTCGTTAACCAAGCTGCCTCTGGCAATTCGTTAACCAACCTGGCCCGGACAATTCGTGAACCATCCCGGCCCTGGCAATTCGTTAACCAACCCGGCCCCGGGCAATTCGTTAACCAACCCGGCCCGGACAATTCGTTAACCATCCCGGCCCTGCCAATTCGTTAACCAACCTGGCCCGGGCAATTCGTTAACCAAATCGGCCCGGCCCGGGCAATTCGCTAACCAACCGGGATTGGACAATTCGGTAACCGCTCTGGCCCTGCCAATTCGTTAAGCATCTGAGAACGGACAATGGACTACCCAACCCTGTCCTGGCAATTCGTGCACCAACTCGACCGGACAATTCGTTAACCAAGCTGCATCTTGCAATTCGTTAACCTACCCGGCCATGGCAATTCGTTAACCAAGCTGCCTCTGGCAATTCGTTAACCAACCTGGCCAGGACAATTCGGTAACCATCCCGGCCCGGGCAATTCGATAACCAACCCGGCCCGGGGAATTCGTTAACCAACCTGACCTGGACAATTCGTTAACCAACCGGGACTGGACAATTCGTTAACCACCACGGCCCTGCCATTTCGTTAACCAACCAGGCCTGGACAATTGGTTAACCAGCCTGGCCCGGGCAAATCCGTAACCAAGCGAGTCCGGGCAAACCCCATGGGCCCGCCACCCTCGCATTAGGGTTCACAGTTACACCCGCCGATTACCCGCGCTTCACCGAATTTCGTCAAGCTGGCCCTGGCAACCCGCTAACCCGCCCGGCCGGGTCTGACAATGCTCTAGAAACCCGGAACAGGCAGTTTCGTGAACCACCCGCGTCCGCTCTTGACAATTCGTTAACTGACCACGCCCGGGGAAATGGTTAACCAAGCCGGCCGGGCAAATCGGTAACCGGCCCGGCGGTCCCGACAATTCGGCAAACGAGCAGCTGAGGACAAACCCTTCACCCTCAGCAGCAACTAGTTCATGCCCCGCCGTCAAAATGTCCCGGCCGATGTTCATCAGAAGCTCCTCGTTGGCCCATGGGCCCCCCTCCTTACCTTAAGAGAGTCACAGTTACTCCCGCCGATTGCCCGCGCTGCACCGAATTTCGTCAAGCTGGCCCTGGCAACCCGCTAACCCGCCCGGCCGGGTCTGACAATGCTGTAGAAACCCGGCACAGGTCTGTCAATGCTCTAGAAACCCGGAACAGGCAGTTTCGTGAACCACCCGCGTCCGCTCTTGACAATTCGTTAACTGACCCCGCCCGGGGAAATGGTTAACCAAGCCGGCCGGGCAAATCGGTAACCGGCCCGGCGGTCCCGACAATTCGGCAAACGAGCAGCTGAGGACAAACCCTTCACCCTCAGCAGCAACTAGTTCATGCCCCGCCGTCAAAATGTCCCGGCCGATGTTCATCAGAAGCTCCTCGTTGGCCCATGGGCCCCCCTCCTTACCTTAAGAGAGTCACAGTTACTCCCGCCGATTGCCCGCGCTGCACCGAATTTCGTCAAGCTGGCCCTGGCAACCCGCTAACCCGCCCGGCCGGGTCTGACAATGCTCTAGAAACCCGGCACAGGTCTGTCAATGCTCTAGAAACCCGGAACAGGCAGTTTCGTGAACCACCCGCGTCCGCTCTTGACAATTCGTTAACTAACCCCGCCCGGGCAAATGGTTAACCAAGCCGGCCGGGCAAATCGTTAATGGGACCGGCGGTCCCGGCAATTCGGCAAACGAGCTGCTGAGGACAAACCCTTCACCCTCAGCAGCAACTAGTTCATGCCCCGCCGTCAAAATGTCCCGGCCGATATTGATCAGAAACTCCTCGTTGGCCCATGGGCCCCCCTCCTTAATTAAGAGAGTCACAGTTACTCCCGCCGATCACCCGCGCTGCACCGAATTTCGTCAAGCTGGCCCTGGCAACCCGCCAGCCCGCCCGGCCGGGTCTGACAATGCTCTAGAAACCCGGAACAGGCAGTTTCGTGAACCAACCGCGCCCGCTCCTGACAATTCGTTCCCCAACCCGGCCCGGGCAAATGGTTAACCAAGCCGGCCGGGCAAATCGTGAACCGGCCCGAACCTTGACAATTCGTTAACCAACCCGGCCAGGGCAAATGGTTAACCAAGCCGGCCGGGCAAATCGTTAATGGGCCCGGCGGTCCCGACAATTCGGCAAACGAGCAGCTGAGGACCAACCCTTCACCCTCAGCAGCAACTAGTTCATGCCCCGCCGTCAAAATGTCCCGGCCGATATTGATCAGAAACTCCTCGTTGGCCCATGGGCCCCCCTCCTTACCTTAAGAGAGTCACAGTTACTCCCGCCGATCACCCGCGCTGCACCGAATTTCGTCAAGCTGGCCCTGGCAACCCGCTAACCCGCCCGGCCGGGTCTGACAATGCTCTAGAAACAAGGAACAGGCAGTTTCGTGAACCAATCGCGTCCGCTCCTGACAATTCGTTCCCCAACCCGGCCCGGGCAAATGGTTAACCAAGCCGGCCGGGCAAATCGTGAACCGGCCCGAACCCTGACAATTCGCTAACTAACCCCGCCCGGGCAAATGGTTAACCAAGCCGGCCGGGCAAATCGTTAACCGGCCCGGCGGTCCCGACAATTCAGGCAAAGGAGCAGCTGAGGACCAACCCTTCACCCTCAGCAGCAACTAGTTCATGCTCCGCCGTCAAAATGTCCCGGCCGATGTTCATCAGAAGCTCCTCGTTGGCCCATGGGCCCCCCCCCCTCCTTAACCTTAAGAGAGTCACAGTTACTCCCGCCGATTACCCGCGCTGCACCGAATTTCGTCAAGCTGGCCCTGGCAACCCGCTAACCCGCCCGGCCGGGTCTGACAATGCTCTAGAAACCCGGGACAGGCAGTTTCGTGAACCACCCGCGTCCGCTCTTGACAATTCGTTCACTAACCCCGCCCGGGCAAATGGTTAACCAAGCCGGCCGGGCAAATCGTTAACGGGCCCGGCGGTCCCGACAATTCAGGCAAAGGAGCAGCTGAGGACCAACCCTTCACCCTCAGCAGCAACTAGTTCATGCCCCGCCGTCAAAATGTCCCGGCCGATGTTCATCAGAAGCTCCTCCTTGGCCCATGGGCCCCCCCCCCCTCCTTAACCTTAAGAGAGTCACAGTTACTCCCGCCGAATACCCGCGCTTCACCGAATTTCGTCAAGCTGGCCCTGGCAACCCGCTAACCCGCCCGGCCGGGTCTGACAATGCTCTAGAAACAAGGAACAGGCAGTTTCGTGAACCAATCGCGTCCGCTCCTGACAATTCGCTAACTAACCCCGCCCGGGCAAATGGTTAACCAAGCCGGCCGGGCAAATCGTTAACGGGCCCGGCGGTCCCGACAATTCGGCAAACGAGCAGCTGAGGACCAACCCTTCACCCTCAGCCGCAACTAGTTCATGCCCCGCCGTCAAAATGTCCCGGCCGATGTTCATCAGAAGCTCCTCCTTGGCCCATGGGCCCCCCCCCCCTCCTTAACCTTAAGAGAGTCACAGTTACTCCCGCCGATTACCCGCGCTGCACCGAATTTCGTCAAGCTGGCCCTGGCAAC
>NC_086108.1:50000-57500 GCF_963921235.1 Mobula hypostoma
CCGCCCAAAGCATGAAGCCCTCGGTCGGCAATCGGGCCGCCCCGCGGCAGACCCACCTACCCACCTCCGGAGATGGTAACGAGCCGAGCACGGAAGTTCGGGCGCACGTGTCGAGACCGTCGCTTCCACTCGGCCTCTCCCAAAGGTAGGACCGACCAAGCCGGATCGATCGGGGAACAGAGGTCTAACGCAGACCACACTCTCGCGAGGGCACCAGCGGCAGGCTCGTCCCTTCTCCGTCATGGTAACACACAATGCCTCTTTGCTTTTCGGATCGATATAAAGCTTTTGCCACACCATCGGTCTGCCGGCCGCCGCCCGCGGTCCGCGCTCAGAGTCCGTCCGCAACCCCCGCTGCGTTTTTGGACTTTGTCATTTTTTTTCAGAAAAAAAGCTTTACTATCATTGTAAGTCGGAGCTCGCCGGGCCTCCCGCTTACTGAGTCCCAATTGAGTAAGGCTCACTTAGAACTCTGCACTGAGTGTCAACCGTACCACTAGTCACCCTGCTAAGTGTGTCTGGAAAACGTGTTCCCGTAAATCTCCGGGAACCCCGCCAATCCCCCCGTACAGAAATTGCATGTGTCAAGTCGGCGGGATGCCTCCCGGAAGTCCTGCCGGGAAGGTCGCACTCTGGCCCCGCCAGGCGGGGCAAATCCGACCCCCATAGTGACTTCCGGGCCTAACTCGTTAACCAGAGCCGCGACTGACCGTGCAACAATGACATGTGTCAAACCGGCGGCACGACGCCCGGAGCTCATGCCGGTCGCGGGGGACCTCGGGCCCGCCCGACGGGGCAGAGCCGACCTTCACAGGCTTCCGACGGCAATTGGTTAACCGGCGTGGCGCCGAGGGCACGCGACTGGGTCGGCGGGCGGCCCTCCGGTAGTGCCGCCGTCGATCGGCCGCCTCGGTCGGCAGGAGGGCCCCGAAGTCGCCCTCATTCTGACTTCCGAGTCGGGACTTAGATTACTTTCGACTTCAGCCAAGGTCTCGGATCTGCGGCGGGACCTCCGGTTGTCCCTCCGAAAATGCCGCCACTCGGCCGGCACGGCCCTCCGAATACGTCCCCTTACTGGCTTCCGCCTCGGGACTTTGTCAGAAATTCATACCGGCAAGGTTTCCATTCGGCGGCCGGAGCACCGGTAGTCATACGGAAAATGCCGCCCCTCGGCCGGCATGGGCCTGCGAATAGGTCCCGCTGACAGACTTCCGCAATTGGGAATTTGTCCGAAAATCCATACGGGCGATCTTCGGAATCGTGCGGAAAAGCTGCCGCGTGGCCCGGGTTAACCAACTGGGGAGGCCCGTGCCATCTACCGAATACTTCAACAACTCGTGAAAACGGCCTCCCCATATATATCTGCAGGAACCCCGCCAATGCCCCCGTACAGAAATTGCATGTGTCAAAAGGGCGGCCGAATCTGACCCCGGCGGCCGAGCCTCTGGAACTCCGGGTCGGCTTCGGCCGGCAAATCCGACCCCCATCCAGACTTCCGGAGCGGACTTGGTTAACGAATTGCCACCGGGCAAATGGTTAACCGACAGTTCTTGGAGGCTCGTTACCCAAGCCGTCCCCAGCCGGTGCGACAAGTTAACAATCAGCAGGCGGGCAATTCGTTAACCGACCGGGACCGGGCAATTCGTTAACCACCCCGGCCCTGCCAATTCGTTAACCAACCGACACCGGGCAATTCGTTAACCACCCCGGCCCGGCCAATTCGTTAACCAACCGACACCGGGCAATTCGTTAACCAACCTGGCCCGGACAATTCGTTAACCACCCCGGCCCTGCCAATTCGTTAACCAACCTGGCCCTGGCAATTGTTAACCAACCGGGATTGGACAATTCGTTAACCACCCTGGCCCTGCCAATTCGTTAACCATCTGGGAACGGACAATGGACTACCTAACCCTGTCCTGGCAATTAGTGCATCAACTCGACCGGACAATTCGTTAACCATGCTGCCTCTGGCAATTCGTTAACCAACCATGCCCGGACAATTCGTTAACCATCCCGGCCCTGGCAATTCGTGAACCAACCCGGCCCGGGCAATTCGTTAACCAAGCTGCCTCTGGCAATTCGTTAACCAACCCGGCCCGGACAATTCGTTAACCAAGCTGCATCTTGCAATTCGTTAACCTACCCGGCCATGGCAATTCGTTAACCAAGCTGCCTCTGCCAATTCGTTAACCAACCTGGCCCGGGCAATTCGTTAACCAAATCGGCCCGGCCCGGGCAATTCGCTAACCAACCGGGATTGGACAATTCGGTAACCGCTCTGGCCCTGCCAATTCGTTAAGCATCTGAGAACGGACAATGGACTACCCAACCCTGTCCTGGCAATTCGTGCACCAACTCGACCGGACAATTCGTTAACCAAGCTGCATCTTGCAATTCGTTAACCTACCCGGCCATGGCAATTCGTTAACCAAGCTGCCTCTGGCAATTCGTTAACCAACCTGGCCCGGACAATTCGTGAACCATCCCGGCCCTGGCAATTCGTTAACCAACCCGGTCCGGGCAATTCGTTAACCAACCCGGCCCGGACAATTCGTTAACCATCCCGGCCCTGCCAATTCGTTAACCAACCTGGCCCGGGCAATTCTTTAACCAACCCGGCCCGGGCAATTCGTTAACCAACCTGGCCCGGACGATTCGTTAACCAAATCGGCCCGGCCCGGGCAATTCGCTAACCAACCCGGATTGGACAATTCGGTAACCGCTCTGGCCCTGCCAATTCGTTAAGCATCTGAGAACGGACAATGGACTACCCAACCCTGTCCTGGCAATTAGTGCATCAACTCGACCGGACAATTCGTTAACCAAGCTGCTTCTGGCAATTCGTTAACCAACCATGCCCGGACAATTCGTTAACCATCCGGGCCCTGGCAATTCGTTAACCAACCCGGCCCGGGCAATTCGTTAACCAACCCGGCCCGGACAATTCGTTAACCAGCCCGGCCCGGGCAATTCGTTAACCAACCTGGCCCGGGCAATTCTTTAACCAACCCGGCCCGGGCAATTCGTTAACCAACCTGGCCCGGACGATTCGTTAACCAAATCGGCCCGGCCCGGGCAATTCGCTAACCAACCCGGATTGGACAATTCGGTAACCGCTCTGGCCCTGCCCATTCGTTAAGCATCTGAGAACGGACAATGGACTACCCAACCCTGTCCTGGCAATTAGTGCATCAACTCGACCGGACAATTCGTTAACCAAGCTGCTTCTGGCAATTCGTTAACCAACCCGGCCCGGACAATTCGTTAACCAAGCTGCATCTTGCAATTCGTTAACCTACCCGGCCATGGCAATTCGTTAACCAAGCTGCCTCTGGCAATTCGTTAACCAACCTGGCCCGGACAATTCGTGAACCATCCCGGCCCTGGCAATTCGTTAACCAACCCGGCCCCGGGCAATTCGTTAACCAACCCGGCCCGGACAATTCGTTAACCATCCCGGCCCTGCCAATTCGTTAACCAACCTGGCCCGGGCAATTCGTTAACCAAATCGGCCCGGCCCGGGCAATTCGCTAACCAACCGGGATTGGACAATTCGGTAACCGCTCTGGCCCTGCCAATTCGTTAAGCATCTGAGAACGGACAATGGACTACCCAACCCTGTCCTGGCAATTCGTGCACCAACTCGACCGGACAATTCGTTAACCAAGCTGCATCTTGCAATTCGTTAACCTACCCGGCCATGGCAATTCGTTAACCAAGCTGCCTCTGGCAATTCGTTAACCAACCTGGCCAGGACAATTCGGTAACCATCCCGGCCCGGGCAATTCGATAACCAACCCGGCCCGGGGAATTCGTTAACCAACCTGACCTGGACAATTCGTTAACCAACCGGGACTGGACAATTCGTTAACCACCACGGCCCTGCCATTTCGTTAACCAACCAGGCCTGGACAATTGGTTAACCAGCCTGGCCCGGGCAAATCCGTAACCAAGCGAGTCCGGGCAAACCCCATGGGCCCGCCACCCTCGCATTAGGGTTCACAGTTACACCCGCCGATTACCCGCGCTTCACCGAATTTCGTCAAGCTGGCCCTGGCAACCCGCTAACCCGCCCGGCCGGGTCTGACAATGCTCTAGAAACCCGGAACAGGCAGTTTCGTGAACCACCCGCGTCCGCTCTTGACAATTCGTTAACTGACCACGCCCGGGGAAATGGTTAACCAAGCCGGCCGGGCAAATCGGTAACCGGCCCGGCGGTCCCGACAATTCGGCAAACGAGCAGCTGAGGACAAACCCTTCACCCTCAGCAGCAACTAGTTCATGCCCCGCCGTCAAAATGTCCCGGCCGATGTTCATCAGAAGCTCCTCGTTGGCCCATGGGCCCCCCTCCTTACCTTAAGAGAGTCACAGTTACTCCCGCCGATTGCCCGCGCTGCACCGAATTTCGTCAAGCTGGCCCTGGCAACCCGCTAACCCGCCCGGCCGGGTCTGACAATGCTGTAGAAACCCGGCACAGGTCTGTCAATGCTCTAGAAACCCGGAACAGGCAGTTTCGTGAACCACCCGCGTCCGCTCTTGACAATTCGTTAACTGACCCCGCCCGGGGAAATGGTTAACCAAGCCGGCCGGGCAAATCGGTAACCGGCCCGGCGGTCCCGACAATTCGGCAAACGAGCAGCTGAGGACAAACCCTTCACCCTCAGCAGCAACTAGTTCATGCCCCGCCGTCAAAATGTCCCGGCCGATGTTCATCAGAAGCTCCTCGTTGGCCCATGGGCCCCCCTCCTTACCTTAAGAGAGTCACAGTTACTCCCGCCGATTGCCCGCGCTGCACCGAATTTCGTCAAGCTGGCCCTGGCAACCCGCTAACCCGCCCGGCCGGGTCTGACAATGCTCTAGAAACCCGGCACAGGTCTGTCAATGCTCTAGAAACCCGGAACAGGCAGTTTCGTGAACCACCCGCGTCCGCTCTTGACAATTCGTTAACTAACCCCGCCCGGGCAAATGGTTAACCAAGCCGGCCGGGCAAATCGTTAATGGGACCGGCGGTCCCGGCAATTCGGCAAACGAGCTGCTGAGGACAAACCCTTCACCCTCAGCAGCAACTAGTTCATGCCCCGCCGTCAAAATGTCCCGGCCGATATTGATCAGAAACTCCTCGTTGGCCCATGGGCCCCCCTCCTTAATTAAGAGAGTCACAGTTACTCCCGCCGATCACCCGCGCTGCACCGAATTTCGTCAAGCTGGCCCTGGCAACCCGCCAGCCCGCCCGGCCGGGTCTGACAATGCTCTAGAAACCCGGAACAGGCAGTTTCGTGAACCAACCGCGCCCGCTCCTGACAATTCGTTCCCCAACCCGGCCCGGGCAAATGGTTAACCAAGCCGGCCGGGCAAATCGTGAACCGGCCCGAACCTTGACAATTCGTTAACCAACCCGGCCAGGGCAAATGGTTAACCAAGCCGGCCGGGCAAATCGTTAATGGGCCCGGCGGTCCCACAATTCGGCAAACGAGCAGCTGAGGACCAACCCTTCACCCTCAGCAGCAACTAGTTCATGCCCCGCCGTCAAAATGTCCCGGCCGATATTGATCAGAAACTCCTCGTTGGCCCATGGGCCCCCCTCCTTACCTTAAGAGAGTCACAGTTACTCCCGCCGATCACCCGCGCTGCACCGAATTTCGTCAAGCTGGCCCTGGCAACCCGCCAGCCCGCCCGGCCGGGTCTGACAATGCTCTAGAAACCCGGAACAGGCAGTTTCGTGAACCAACCGCGCCCGCTCCTGACAATTCGTTCCCCAACCCGGCCCGGGCAAATGGTTAACCAAGCCGGCCGGGCAAATCGTGAACCGGCCCGAACCTTGACAATTCGTTAACCAACCCGGCCAGGGCAAATGGTTAACCAAGCCGGCCGGGCAAATCGTTAATGGGCCCGGCGGTCCCGACAATTCGGCAAACGAGCAGCTGAGGACCAACCCTTCACCCTCAGCAGCAACTAGTTCATGCCCCGCCGTCAAAATGTCCCGGCCGATGTTCATCAGAAGCTCCTCCTTGGCCCATGGGCCCCCCCCCCTCCTTAACCTTAAGAGAGTCACAGTTACTCCCGCCGATTACCCGCGCTGCACCGAATTTCGTCAAGCTGGCCCTGGCAACCCGCTAACCCGCCCGGCCGGGTCTGACAATGCTCTAGAAACAAGGAACAGGCAGTTTCGTGAACCAATCGCGTCCGCTCCTGACAATTCGCTAACTAACCCCGCCCGGGCAAATGGTTAACCAAGCCGGCCGGGCAAATCGTTAACCGGCCCGGCGGTCCCGACAATTCGGCAAACGAGCAGCTGAGGACCAACCCTTCACCCTCAGCCGCAACTAGTTCATGCCCCGCCGTCAAAATGTCCCGGCCGATGTTCATCAGAAGCTCCTCCTTGGCCCATGGGCCCCCCCCCCTCCTTAACCTTAAGAGAGTCACAGTTACTCCCGCCGATTACCCGCGCTGCACCGAATTTCGTCAAGCTGGCCCTGGCAACCCGCTAACCCGCCCGGCCGGGTCTGACAATGCTCTAGAAACAAGGAACAGGCAGTTTCGTGAACCAATCGCGTCCGCTCCTGACAATTCGCTAACTAACCCCGCCCGGGCAAATGGTTAACCAAGCCGGCCGGGCAAATCGTTAACCGGCCCGGCGGTCCCGACAATTCGGCAAACGAGCAGCTGAGGACCAACCCTTCACCCTCAGCCGCAACTAGTTCATGCCCCGCCGTCAAAATGTCCCGGCCGATGTTCATCAGAAGCTCCTCCTTGGCCCATGGGCCCCCCCCTCCTTAACCTTAAGAGAGTCACAGTTACTCCCGCCGATTACCCGCGCTGCACCGAATTTCGTCAAGCTGGCCCTGGCAACCCGCTAACCCGCCCGGCCGGGTCTGACAATGCTCTAGAAACAAGGAACAGGCAGTTTCGTGAACCAATCGCGTCCGCTCCTGACAATTCGCTAACTAACCCCGCCCGGGCAAATGGTTAACCAAGCCGGCCGGGCAAATCGTTAACCGGCCCGGCGGTCCCGACAATTCAGGCAAAGGAGCAGCTGAGGACCAACCCTTCACCCTCAGCAGCAACTAGTTCATGCTCCGCCGTCAAAATGTCCCGGCCGATGTTCATCAGAAGCTCCTCGTTGGCCCATGGGCCCCCCCCTCCTTAACCTTAAGAGAGTCACAGTTACTCCCGCCGATTACCCGCGCTGCACCGAATTTCGTCAAGCTGGCCCTGGCAACCCGCTAACCCGCCCGGCCGGGTCTGACAATGCTCTAGAAACCCGGGACAGGCAGTTTCGTGAACCACCCGCGTCCGCTCTTGACAATTCGTTAACTAACCCCGCCCGGGCAAATGGTTAACCAAGCCGGCCGGGCAAATCGTTAACGGGCCCGGCGGTCCCGACAATTCAGGCAAAGGAGCAGCTGAGGACCAACCCTTCACCCTCAGCAGCAACTAGTTCATGCCCCGCCGTCAAAATGTCCCGGCCGATGTTCATCAGAAGCTCCCCGTTGGGTC
>NC_086108.1:82500-90000 GCF_963921235.1 Mobula hypostoma
GTACCACTAGTCACCCTGCTAAGTGTGTCTGGAAAACGTGTTCCCGTAAATCTCCGGGAACCCCGCCAATCCCCCCGTACAGAAATTGCATGTGTCAAGTCGGCGGGATGCCTCCCGGAAGTCCTGCCGGGAAGGTCGCACTCTGGCCCCGCCAGGCGGGGCAAATCCGACCCCCATAGTGACTTCCGGGCCTAACTCGTTAACCAGAGCCGCGACTGACCGTGCAACAATGACATGTGTCAAACCGGCGGCACGACGCCCGGAGCTCATGCCGGTCGCGGGGGACCTCGGGCCCGCCCGACGGGGCAGAGCCGACCTTCACAGGCTTCCGACGGCAATTGGTTAACCGGCGTGGCGCCGAGGGCACGCGACTGGGTCGGCGGGCGGCCCTCCGGTAGTGCCGCCGTCGATCGGCCGCCTCGGTCGGCAGGAGGGCCCCGAAGTCGCCCTCATTCTGACTTCCGAGTCGGGACTTAGATTACTTTCGACTTCAGCCAAGGTCTCGGATCTGCGGCGGGACCTCCGGTTGTCCCTCCGAAAATGCCGCCACTCGGCCGGCACGGCCCTCCGAATACGTCCCCTTACTGGCTTCCGCCTCGGGACTTTGTCAGAAATTCATACCGGCAAGGTTTCCATTCGGCGGCCGGAGCACCGGTAGTCATACGGAAAATGCCGCCCCTCGGCCGGCATGGGCCTGCGAATAGGTCCCGCTGACAGACTTCCGCAATTGGGAATTTGTCCGAAAATCCATACGGGCGATCTTCGGAATCGTGCGGAAAAGCTGCCGCGTGGCCCGGGTTAACCAACTGGGGAGGCCCGTGCCATCTACCGAATACTTCAACAACTCGTGAAAACGGCCTCCCCATATATATCTGCAGGAACCCCGCCAATGCCCCCGTACAGAAATTGCATGTGTCAAAAGGGCGGCCGAATCTGACCCCGGCGGCCGAGCCTCTGGAACTCCGGGTCGGCTTCGGCCGGCAAATCCGACCCCCATCCAGACTTCCGGAGCGGACTTGGTTAACGAATTGCCACCGGGCAAATGGTTAACCGACAGTTCTTGGAGGCTCGTTACCCAAGCCGTCCCCAGCCGGTGCGACAAGTTAACAATCAGCAGGCGGGCAATTCGTTAACCGACCGGGACCGGGCAATTCGTTAACCACCCCGGCCCTGCCAATTCGTTAACCAACCGACACCGGGCAATTCGTTAACCACCCCGGCCCGGCCAATTCGTTAACCAACCGACACCGGGCAATTCGTTAACCAACCTGGCCCGGACAATTCGTTAACCACCCCGGCCCTGCCAATTCGTTAACCAACCTGGCCCTGGCAATTCGTTAACCAACCGGGATTGGACAATTCGTTAACCACCCTGGCCCTGCCAATTCGTTAACCATCTGGGAACGGACAATGGACTACCTAACCCTGTCCTGGCAATTAGTGCATCAACTCGACCGGACAATTCGTTAACCATGCTGCCTCTGGCAATTCGTTAACCAACCATGCCCGGACAATTCGTTAACCATCCCGGCCCTGGCAATTCGTGAACCAACCCGGCCCGGGCAATTCGTTAACCAAGCTGCCTCTGGCAATTCGTTAACCAACCCGGCCCGGACAATTCGTTAACCAAGCTGCATCTTGCAATTCGTTAACCTACCCGGCCATGGCAATTCGTTAACCAAGCTGCCTCTGCCAATTCGTTAACCAACCTGGCCCGGGCAATTCGTTAACCAAATCGGCCCGGCCCGGGCAATTCGCTAACCAACCGGGATTGGACAATTCGGTAACCGCTCTGGCCCTGCCAATTCGTTAAGCATCTGAGAACGGACAATGGACTACCCAACCCTGTCCTGGCAATTCGTGCACCAACTCGACCGGACAATTCGTTAACCAAGCTGCATCTTGCAATTCGTTAACCTACCCGGCCATGGCAATTCGTTAACCAAGCTGCCTCTGGCAATTCGTTAACCAACCTGGCCCGGACAATTCGTGAACCATCCCGGCCCTGGCAATTCGTTAACCAACCCGGTCCGGGCAATTCGTTAACCAACCCGGCCCGGACAATTCGTTAACCATCCCGGCCCTGCCAATTCGTTAACCAACCTGGCCCGGGCAATTCTTTAACCAACCCGGCCCGGGCAATTCGTTAACCAACCTGGCCCGGACGATTCGTTAACCAAATCGGCCCGGCCCGGGCAATTCGCTAACCAACCCGGATTGGACAATTCGGTAACCGCTCTGGCCCTGCCAATTCGTTAAGCATCTGAGAACGGACAATGGACTACCCAACCCTGTCCTGGCAATTAGTGCATCAACTCGACCGGACAATTCGTTAACCAAGCTGCTTCTGGCAATTCGTTAACCAACCATGCCCGGACAATTCGTTAACCATCCGGGCCCTGGCAATTCGTTAACCAACCCGGCCCGGGCAATTCGTTAACCAACCCGGCCCGGACAATTCGTTAACCAGCCCGGCCCGGGCAATTCGTTAACCAACCTGGCCCGGGCAATTCTTTAACCAACCCGGCCCGGGCAATTCGTTAACCAACCTGGCCCGGACGATTCGTTAACCAAATCGGCCCGGCCCGGGCAATTCGCTAACCAACCCGGATTGGACAATTCGGTAACCGCTCTGGCCCTGCCAATTCGTTAAGCATCTGAGAACGGACAATGGACTACCCAACCCTGTCCTGGCAATTAGTGCATCAACTCGACCGGACAATTCGTTAACCAAGCTGCTTCTGGCAATTCGTTAACCAACCCGGCCCGGACAATTCGTTAACCAAGCTGCATCTTGCAATTCGTTAACCTACCCGGCCATGGCAATTCGTTAACCAAGCTGCCTCTGGCAATTCGTTAACCAACCTGGCCCGGACAATTCGTGAACCATCCCGGCCCTGGCAATTCGTTAACCAACCCGGCCCCGGGCAATTCGTTAACCAACCCGGCCCGGACAATTCGTTAACCATCCCGGCCCTGCCAATTCGTTAACCAACCTGGCCCGGGCAATTCGTTAACCAAATCGGCCCGGCCCGGGCAATTCGCTAACCAACCGGGATTGGACAATTCGGTAACCGCTCTGGCCCTGCCAATTCGTTAAGCATCTGAGAACGGACAATGGACTACCCAACCCTGTCCTGGCAATTCGTGCACCAACTCGACCGGACAATTCGTTAACCAAGCTGCATCTTGCAATTCGTTAACCTACCCGGCCATGGCAATTCGTTAACCAAGCTGCCTCTGGCAATTCGTTAACCAACCTGGCCAGGACAATTCGGTAACCATCCCGGCCCGGGCAATTCGATAACCAACCCGGCCCGGGGAATTCGTTAACCAACCTGACCTGGACAATTCGTTAACCAACCGGGACTGGACAATTCGTTAACCACCACGGCCCTGCCATTTCGTTAACCAACCAGGCCTGGACAATTGGTTAACCAGCCTGGCCCGGGCAAATCCGTAACCAAGCGAGTCCGGGCAAACCCCATGGGCCCGCCACCCTCGCATTAGGGTTCACAGTTACACCCGCCGATTACCCGCGCTTCACCGAATTTCGTCAAGCTGGCCCTGGCAACCCGCTAACCCGCCCGGCCGGGTCTGACAATGCTCTAGAAACCCGGAACAGGCAGTTTCGTGAACCACCCGCGTCCGCTCTTGACAATTCGTTAACTGACCACGCCCGGGGAAATGGTTAACCAAGCCGGCCGGGCAAATCGGTAACCGGCCCGGCGGTCCCGACAATTCGGCAAACGAGCAGCTGAGGACAAACCCTTCACCCTCAGCAGCAACTAGTTCATGCCCCGCCGTCAAAATGTCCCGGCCGATGTTCATCAGAAGCTCCTCGTTGGCCCATGGGCCCCCCTCCTTACCTTAAGAGAGTCACAGTTACTCCCGCCGATTGCCCGCGCTGCACCGAATTTCGTCAAGCTGGCCCTGGCAACCCGCTAACCCGCCCGGCCGGGTCTGACAATGCTGTAGAAACCCGGCACAGGTCTGTCAATGCTCTAGAAACCCGGAACAGGCAGTTTCGTGAACCACCCGCGTCCGCTCTTGACAATTCGTTAACTGACCCCGCCCGGGGAAATGGTTAACCAAGCCGGCCGGGCAAATCGGTAACCGGCCCGGCGGTCCCGACAATTCGGCAAACGAGCAGCTGAGGACAAACCCTTCACCCTCAGCAGCAACTAGTTCATGCCCCGCCGTCAAAATGTCCCGGCCGATGTTCATCAGAAGCTCCTCGTTGGCCCATGGGCCCCCCTCCTTACCTTAAGAGAGTCACAGTTACTCCCGCCGATTGCCCGCGCTGCACCGAATTTCGTCAAGCTGGCCCTGGCAACCCGCTAACCCGCCCGGCCGGGTCTGACAATGCTCTAGAAACCCGGCACAGGTCTGTCAATGCTCTAGAAACCCGGAACAGGCAGTTTCGTGAACCACCCGCGTCCGCTCTTGACAATTCGTTAACTAACCCCGCCCGGGCAAATGGTTAACCAAGCCGGCCGGGCAAATCGTTAATGGGACCGGCGGTCCCGGCAATTCGGCAAACGAGCTGCTGAGGACAAACCCTTCACCCTCAGCAGCAACTAGTTCATGCCCCGCCGTCAAAATGTCCCGGCCGATATTGATCAGAAACTCCTCGTTGGCCCATGGGCCCCCCTCCTTAATTAAGAGAGTCACAGTTACTCCCGCCGATCACCCGCGCTGCACCGAATTTCGTCAAGCTGGCCCTGGCAACCCGCCAGCCCGCCCGGCCGGGTCTGACAATGCTCTAGAAACCCGGAACAGGCAGTTTCGTGAACCAACCGCGCCCGCTCCTGACAATTCGTTCCCCAACCCGGCCCGGGCAAATGGTTAACCAAGCCGGCCGGGCAAATCGTGAACCGGCCCGAACCTTGACAATTCGTTAACCAACCCGGCCAGGGCAAATGGTTAACCAAGCCGGCCGGGCAAATCGTTAATGGGCCCGGCGGTCCCGACAATTCGGCAAACGAGCAGCTGAGGACCAACCCTTCACCCTCAGCAGCAACTAGTTCATGCCCCGCCGTCAAAATGTCCCGGCCGATATTGATCAGAAACTCCTCGTTGGCCCATGGGCCCCCCTCCTTACCTTAAGAGAGTCACAGTTACTCCCGCCGATCACCCGCGCTGCACCGAATTTCGTCAAGCTGGCCCTGGCAACCCGCCAGCCCGCCCGGCCGGGTCTGACAATGCTCTAGAAACCCGGAACAGGCAGTTTCGTGAACCAACCGCGCCCGCTCCTGACAATTCGTTCCCCAACCCGGCCCGGGCAAATGGTTAACCAAGCCGGCCGGGCAAATCGTGAACCGGCCCGAACCTTGACAATTCGTTAACCAACCCGGCCAGGGCAAATGGTTAACCAAGCCGGCCGGGCAAATCGTTAATGGGCCCGGCGGTCCCGACAATTCGGCAAACGAGCAGCTGAGGACCAACCCTTCACCCTCAGCAGCAACTAGTTCATGCCCCGCCGTCAAAATGTCCCGGCCGATGTTCATCAGAAGCTCCTCGTTGGCCCATGGGCCCCCCCCCTCCTTAACCTTAAGAGAGTCACAGTTACTCCCGCCGATTACCCGCGCTGCACCGAATTTCGTCAAGCTGGCCCTGGCAACCCGCTAACCCGCCCGGCCGGGTCTGACAATGCTCTAGAAACAAGGAACAGGCAGTTTCGTGAACCAATCGCGTCCGCTCCTGACAATTCGCTAACTAACCCCGCCCGGGCAAATGGTTAACCAAGCCGGCCGGGCAAATCGTTAACCGGCCCGGCGGTCCCGACAATTCGGCAAACGAGCAGCTGAGGACCAACCCTTCACCCTCAGCCGCAACTAGTTCATGCCCCGCCGTCAAAATGTCCCGGCCGATGTTCATCAGAAGCTCCTCCTTGGCCCATGGGCCCCCCCCTCCTTAACCTTAAGAGAGTCACAGTTACTCCCGCCGATTACCCGCGCTGCACCGAATTTCGTCAAGCTGGCCCTGGCAACCCGCTAACCCGCCCGGCCGGGTCTGACAATGCTCTAGAAACAAGGAACAGGCAGTTTCGTGAACCAATCGCGTCCGCTCCTGACAATTCGCTAACTAACCCCGCCCGGGCAAATGGTTAACCAAGCCGGCCGGGCAAATCGTTAACGGGCCCGGCGGTCCCGACAATTCGGCAAACGAGCAGCTGAGGACCAACCCTTCACCCTCAGCCGCAACTAGTTCATGCCCCGCCGTCAAAATGTCCCGGCCGATGTTCATCAGAAGCTCCTCCTTGGCCCATGGGCCCCCCCCTCCTTAACCTTAAGAGAGTCACAGTTACTCCCGCCGATTACCCGCGCTGCACCGAATTTCGTCAAGCTGGCCCTGGCAACCCGCTAACCCGCCCGGCCGGGTCTGACAATGCTCTAGAAACAAGGAACAGGCAGTTTCGTGAACCAATCGCGTCCGCTCCTGACAATTCGCTAACTAACCCCGCCCGGGCAAATGGTTAACCAAGCCGGCCGGGCAAATCGTTAACCGGCCCGGCGGTCCCGACAATTCAGGCAAAGGAGCAGCTGAGGACCAACCCTTCACCCTCAGCAGCAACTAGTTCATGCTCCGCCGTCAAAATGTCCCGGCCGATGTTCATCAGAAGCTCCTCGTTGGCCCATGGGCCCCCCCCTCCTTAACCTTAAGAGAGTCACAGTTACTCCCGCCGATTACCCGCGCTGCACCGAATTTCGTCAAGCTGGCCCTGGCAACCCGCTAACCCGCCCGGCCGGGTCTGACAATGCTCTAGAAACCCGGGACAGGCAGTTTCGTGAACCACCCGCGTCCGCTCTTGACAATTCGTTAACTAACCCCGCCCGGGCAAATGGTTAACCAAGCCGGCCGGGCAAATCGTTAACGGGCCCGGCGGTCCCGACAATTCAGGCAAAGGAGCAGCTGAGGACCAACCCTTCACCCTCAGCAGCAACTAGTTCATGCCCCGCCGTCAAAATGTCCCGGCCGATGTTCATCAGAAGCTCCCCGTTGGGTCATAGTTACTCCCGCCGAATACCCGCGCTTCACTGAATTTCGTAACCTGGCCCTGACAAATCCTCAACCCGACCGGACCTGACAATTCGAGAAACGACCAGCTGGCGCAGCCGACCTCTTCCAATCCTACGGCGCACGAAGCCCGCGCCGTGGGTGGGGTGTGTGAGCTTGAACCGTGTGTCCGGAGATCGGGTGCTCCAGGCGAGTTTTGGTTAACCATTTAGCCGGGTGCAATTCGATAACCAAGTCTGGCTCGGAAGTCCGGATGCGGGTCGGATTTGCCGGCCACTGCCGGCCGGGAGTTCCAGAGCCCCGGCCGCCGGGGTCAAATTCGGCCGCCCCTTTGACACATGCAATTTCTGTACGGGGGCATTGGCGGGGTTCCTGCAGATATATGGGGAGGCGGTTTTCACGATCACCGAGGAGTGGTCGACAGGCGGCACGGGCCTCCCCACATCGTTAACCCGGGCCGCGTGGCGGCATTTACGGCCG
>NC_086108.1:95000-97500 GCF_963921235.1 Mobula hypostoma
GGCGCTGGGCTCTTCCCTCTTCACTCGCCGTTACTGAGGGAATCCTCGTTAGTTTCTTTTCCTCCGCTTAGTAATATGCTTAAATTCAGCGGGTCGCCACGTCTGATCTGAGGTCGTAGGCAGAAGAGAACCGAGCGCCGGCCGGGCCACGCCAGGGGGGCGCAGGGCAGGCAGGGCAGGCAGGCAAGGCAGTGCGCGACTGCCGGCAGCAGGCGGGCGAGAAGGCGGACCGGCCCGGCGCGCGCCAGCTCCCCCGCCGCTGGCGGGTGAGACGGGCGGGTGCCGGGCGGCCGCGCGTCACGCTCGCGCAGGCCGACCGAAGGCTGGCTGTCTGGCTGGCTGGCTGGCTGACTGGCTCCCCTTGCACCCCGCGGTGCACGGGCGAGACCCGGGCTCGGCTGAATTCACTTCCCGAGAGCACCGACGGACGTCGGCGCGGACCGAAGCGAGCGGGCGCAGCGAGTAGGCGGTGCGGGGAGAGCCGAGCGGCGGAAGAGGTGCACACGCCAGGGACGCGCCGCGGCGCGAGGCCGACCCCTCCCGTGCGTGCGTGCGAGGCACGGTAGAGGCGCGGCCCTCTTTCCCTGTCGAGCTCGCCGGGAGCGGGGTTGCTCAGCCCGTCCCGTCGACCCTCTCTCGCTCTCCATCTCTCCTTCGCCTCCTAACCTCCTCGATCGCCTCGCCACTCGGTCTCGCGGCGACGCACAGAGGCTCAACGCTGGCAACACACCACACGGCAACGCCTCGGCGAGGCGGACGACAGTCCCGAGCAAGGCGGCGGTCAGAAGCGACGACGAACTCGCGGCCCTCGCGGCGGAGGGGCGCGGCGCTACCGCAGTGACGGCCGTGCAGGGGAAAGGCGCCGCCGCACCGCGTCCGCAGGCGGACGGGGCGAGGCCCAGGTGGGCACGGGTCGAGGGCCTCCGAGGTGGCCACGCGGCTCCACGGGGGAGGCAGCCGCGTGGCGCGGAGGGCTCCGGGGTCTGCACTTAGGGGGACATAGAGGGTTCGGGCCCCTCTGCGACGCCCCAGCCGCGCGCCCGCCAGCCTGGCGGCAAGCGAGCGCGATTGATCGTACAAGCGACCCTCAGACAGGCGTGGGCCCGGCGGTCCCGACAATTCGGCAAACGAGCAGCTGAGGACCAACCCTTCACCCTCAGCCGCAACTAGTTCATGCCCCGCCGTCAAAATGTCCCGGCCGATGTTCATCAGAAGCTCCTCCTTGGCCCATGGGCCCCCCCCTCCTTAACCTTAAGAGAGTCACAGTTACTCCCGCCGATTACCCGCGCTGCACCGAATTTCGTCAAGCTGGCCCTGGCAACCCGCTAACCCGCCCGGCCGGGTCTGACAATGCTCTAGAAACAAGGAACAGGCAGTTTCGTGAACCAATCGCGTCCGCTCCTGACAATTCGCTAACTAACCCCGCCCGGGCAAATGGTTAACCAAGCCGGCCGGGCAAATCGTTAACCGGCCCGGCGGTCCCGACAATTCAGGCAAAGGAGCAGCTGAGGACCAACCCTTCACCCTCAGCAGCAACTAGTTCATGCTCCGCCGTCAAAATGTCCCGGCCGATGTTCATCAGAAGCTCCTCGTTGGCCCATGGGCCCCCCCCTCCTTAACCTTAAGAGAGTCACAGTTACTCCCGCCGATTACCCGCGCTGCACCGAATTTCGTCAAGCTGGCCCTGGCAACCCGCTAACCCGCCCGGCCGGGTCTGACAATGCTCTAGAAACCCGGGACAGGCAGTTTCGTGAACCACCCGCGTCCGCTCTTGACAATTCGTTAACTAACCCCGCCCGGGCAAATGGTTAACCAAGCCGGCCGGGCAAATCGTTAACGGGCCCGGCGGTCCCGACAATTCAGGCAAAGGAGCAGCTGAGGACCAACCCTTCACCCTCAGCAGCAACTAGTTCATGCCCCGCCGTCAAAATGTCCCGGCCGATGTTCATCAGAAGCTCCCCGTTGGGTCATAGTTACTCCCGCCGAATACCCGCGCTTCACTGAATTTCGTAACCTGGCCCTGACAAATCCTCAACCCGACCGGACCTGACAATTCGAGAAACGACCAGCTGGCGCAGCCGACCTCTTCCAATCCTACGGCGCACGAAGCCCGCGCCGTGGGTGGGGTGTGTGAGCTTGAACCGTGTGTCCGGAGATCGGGTGCTCCAGGCGAGTTTTGGTTAACCATTTAGCCGGGTGCAATTCGATAACCAAGTCTGGCTCGGAAGTCCGGATGCGGGTCGGATTTGCCGGCCACTGCCGGCCGGGAGTTCCAGAGCCCCGGCCGCCGGGGTCAAATTCGGCCGCCCCTTTGACACATGCAATTTCTGTACGGGGGCATTGGCGGGGTTCCTGCAGATATATGGGGAGGCGGTTTTCACGATCACCGAGGAGTGGTCGACAGGCGGCACGGGCCTCCCCACATCGTTAACCCGGGCCGCGTGGCGGCATTTACGGCCGAATCTCAACTTTGCCCGTACGAATTTTCGGACCAATTCCC
>NC_086108.1:110000-117500 GCF_963921235.1 Mobula hypostoma
CTGCGAATAGGTCCCGCTGACAGACTTCCGCAATTGGGAATTTGTCCGAAAATCCATACGGGCGATCTTCGGAATCGTGCGGAAAAGCTGCCGCGTGGCCCGGGTTAACCAACTGGGGAGGCCCGTGCCATCTACCGAATACTTCAACAACTCGTGAAAACGGCCTCCCCATATATATCTGCAGGAACCCCGCCAATGCCCCCGTACAGAAATTGCATGTGTCAAAAGGGCGGCCGAATCTGACCCCGGCGGCCGAGCCTCTGGAACTCCGGGTCGGCTTCGGCCGGCAAATCCGACCCCCATCCAGACTTCCGGAGCGGACTTGGTTAACGAATTGCCACCGGGCAAATGGTTAACCCGACAGTTCTTGGAGGCTCGTTACCCAAGCCGTCCCCAGCCGGTGCGACAAGTTAACAATCAGCAGGCGGGCAATTCGTTAACCGACCGGGACCGGGCAATTCGTTAACCACCCCGGCCCTGCCAATTCGTTAACCAACCGACACCGGGCAATTCGTTAACCACCCCGGCCCTGCCAATTCGTTAACCAACCGACACCGGGCAATTCGTTAACCAACCTGGCCCGGACAATTCGTTAACCACCCCGGCCCTGCCAATTCGTTAACCAACCTGGCCCTGGCAATTCGTTAACCAACCGGGATTGGACAATTCGTTAACCACCCTGGCCCTGCCAATTCGTTAACCATCTGGGAACGGACAATGGACTACCTAACCCTGTCCTGGCAATTAGTGCATCAACTCGACCGGACAATTCGTTAACCATGCTGCCTCTGGCAATTCGTTAACCAACCATGCCCGGACAATTCGTTAACCATCCCGGCCCTGGCAATTCGTGAACCAACCCGGCCCGGGCAATTCGTTAACCAAGCTGCCTCTGGCAATTCGTTAACCAACCCGGCCCGGACAATTCGTTAACCAAGCTGCATCTTGCAATTCGTTAACCTACCCGGCCATGGCAATTCGTTAACCAAGCTGCCTCTGCCAATTCGTTAACCAACCTGGCCCGGGCAATTCGTTAACCAAATCGGCCCGGCCCGGGCAATTCGCTAACCAACCGGGATTGGACAATTCGGTAACCGCTCTGGCCCTGCCAATTCGTTAAGCATCTGAGAACGGACAATGGACTACCCAACCCTGTCCTGGCAATTCGTGCACCAACTCGACCGGACAATTCGTTAACCAAGCTGCATCTTGCAATTCGTTAACCTACCCGGCCATGGCAATTCGTTAACCAAGCTGCCTCTGGCAATTCGTTAACCAACCTGGCCCGGACAATTCGTGAACCATCCCGGCCCTGGCAATTCGTTAACCAACCCGGTCCGGGCAATTCGTTAACCAACCCGGCCCGGACAATTCGTTAACCATCCCGGCCCTGCCAATTCGTTAACCAACCTGGCCCGGGCAATTCTTTAACCAACCCGGCCCGGGCAATTCGTTAACCAACCTGGCCCGGACGATTCGTTAACCAAATCGGCCCGGCCCGGGCAATTCGCTAACCAACCCGGATTGGACAATTCGGTAACCGCTCTGGCCCTGCCAATTCGTTAAGCATCTGAGAACGGACAATGGACTACCCAACCCTGTCCTGGCAATTAGTGCATCAACTCGACCGGACAATTGTTAACCAAGCTGCTTCTGGCAATTCGTTAACCAACCATGCCCGGACAATTCGTTAACCATCCCGGCCCTGGCAATTCGTTAACCAACCCGGCCCGGGCAATTCGTTAACCAAGCTGCCTCTGGCAATTCGTTAACCAACCCGGCCCGGACAATTCGTTAACCAAGCTGCATCTTGCAATTCGTTAACCAAGCTGCCTCTGCCAATTCGTTAACCAACCTGGCCCGGGCAATTCGTTAACCAAATCGGCCCGGCCCGGGCAATTCGCTAACCAACCGGGATTGGACAATTCGGTAACCGCTCTGGCCCTGCCAATTCGTTAAGCATCTGAGAACGGACAATGGACTACCCAACCCTGTCCTGGCAATTCGTGCACCAACTCGACCGGACAATTCGTTAACCAAGCTGCATCTTGCAATTCGTTAACCTACCCGGCCATGGCAATTCGTTAACCAAGCTGCCTCTGGCAATTCGTTAACCAACCTGGCCCGGACAATTCGTTAACCATCCGGGCCCTGGCAATTAGTGCATCAACTCGACCGGACAATTCGTTAACCAAGCTGCTTCTGGCAATTCGTTAACCAACCATGCCCGGACAATTCGTTAACCATCCGGGCCCTGGCAATTCGTTAACCAACCCGGCCCGGGCAATTCGTTAACCAACCCGGCCCGGACAATTCGTTAACCAGCCCGGCCCGGGCAATTCGTTAACCAACCTGGCCCGGGCAATTCTTTAACCAACCCGGCCCGGGCAATTCGTTAACCAACCTGGCCCGGACAATTCGTTAACCACCCCGGCCCTGCCAATTCGTTAACCAACCTGGCCCTGGCACTTCGTTAACCAACCGGGATTGGACAATTCGTTAACCACCCCGGCCCTGCCAATTCGGGAACCAACCTGGCCCTGGCAATTCGTTAACCAACCGGGATTGGACAATTCGTTAACCACCCCGGCCCTGCCAATTCGTTAACCAACCTGGCCCTGGCACTTCGTTAACCAACCGGGATTGGACAATTCGTTAACCACCCCGGCCCTGCCAATTCGGGAACCAACCTGGCCCTGGCAATTCGTTAACCAACCGGGATTGGACAATTCGCAAACCACCCCGGCCCTGCCAATTCGTTAACCAACCTGGCCCTGGCAATTCGTTAACCAACCGGGATTGGACAATTCGTTAACCACCCTGGCCCTGCCAATTCGTTAACCAACACGGCCCGGCACGGGCAATTCGCTAACCAACCGGGATTGGACAACTCGGTAACCGCTCTGGCCCTGCCAATTCGTTAAGCATCTGAGAACGGACAATGGACTACCCAACCCTGTCCTGGCAATTAGTGCATCAACTCGACCGGACAATTCGTTAACCAAGCTGCCTCTGGCAATTCGTTAACCAACCCGGCCCGGACAATTCGTTAACCAAGCTGCATCTTGCAATTCGTTAACCTACCCGGCCATGGCAATTCGTTAACCAAGCTGCCTCTGGCAATTCGTTAACCAACCTGGCCCGGACAATTCGTGAACCATCCCGGCCCTGGCAATTCGTTAACCAACCCGGCCCCGGGCAATTCGTTAACCAACCCGGCCCGGACAATTCGTTAACCATCCCGGCCCTGCCAATTCGTTAACCAACCTGGCCCGGGCAATTCGTTAACCAAATCGGCCCGGCCCGGGCAATTCGCTAACCAACCGGGATTGGACAATTCGGTAACCGCTCTGGCCCTGCCAATTCGTTAAGCATCTGAGAACGGACAATGGACTACCCAACCCTGTCCTGGCAATTCGTGCACCAACTCGACCGGACAATTCGTTAACCAAGCTGCATCTTGCAATTCGTTAACCTACCCGGCCATGGCAATTCGTTAACCAAGCTGCCTCTGGCAATTCGTTAACCAACCTGGCCAGGACAATTCGGTAACCATCCCGGCCCGGGCAATTCGATAACCAACCCGGCCCGGGGAATTCGTTAACCAACCTGACCTGGACAATTCGTTAACCAACCGGGACTGGACAATTCGTTAACCACCACGGCCCTGCCATTTCGTTAACCAACCAGGCCTGGACAATTGGTTAACCAGCCTGGCCCGGGCAAATCCGTAACCAAGCGAGTCCGGGCAAACCCCATGGGCCCGCCACCCTCGCATTAGGGTTCACAGTTACACCCGCCGATTACCCGCGCTTCACCGAATTTCGTCAAGCTGGCCCTGGCAACCCGCTAACCCGCCCGGCCGGGTCTGACAATGCTCTAGAAACCCGGAACAGGCAGTTTCGTGAACCACCCGCGTCCGCTCTTGACAATTCGTTAACTGACCACGCCCGGGGAAATGGTTAACCAAGCCGGCCGGGCAAATCGGTAACCGGCCCGGCGGTCCCGACAATTCGGCAAACGAGCAGCTGAGGACAAACCCTTCACCCTCAGCAGCAACTAGTTCATGCCCCGCCGTCAAAATGTCCCGGCCGATGTTCATCAGAAGCTCCTCGTTGGCCCATGGGCCCCCCTCCTTACCTTAAGAGAGTCACAGTTACTCCCGCCGATTGCCCGCGCTGCACCGAATTTCGTCAAGCTGGCCCTGGCAACCCGCTAACCCGCCCGGCCGGGTCTGACAATGCTGTAGAAACCCGGCACAGGTCTGTCAATGCTCTAGAAACCCGGAACAGGCAGTTTCGTGAACCACCCGCGTCCGCTCTTGACAATTCGTTAACTGACCCCGCCCGGGGAAATGGTTAACCAAGCCGGCCGGGCAAATCGGTAACCGGCCCGGCGGTCCCGACAATTCGGCAAACGAGCAGCTGAGGACAAACCCTTCACCCTCAGCAGCAACTAGTTCATGCCCGCCGTCAAAATGTCCCGGCCGATGTTCATCAGAAGCTCCTCGTTGGCCCATGGGCCCCCCTCCTTACCTTAAGAGAGTCACAGTTACTCCCGCCGATTGCCCGCGCTGCACCGAATTTCGTCAAGCTGGCCCTGGCAACCCGCTAACCCGCCCGGCCGGGTCTGACAATGCTCTAGAAACCCGGCACAGGTCTGTCAATGCTCTAGAAACCCGGAACAGGCAGTTTCGTGAACCACCCGCGTCCGCTCTTGACAATTCGTTAACTAACCCCGCCCGGGCAAATGGTTAACCAAGCCGGCCGGGCAAATCGTTAATGGGACCGGCGGTCCCGGCAATTCGGCAAACGAGCTGCTGAGGACAAACCCTTCACCCTCAGCAGCAACTAGTTCATGCCCCGCCGTCAAAATGTCCCGGCCGATATTGATCAGAAACTCCTCGTTGGCCCATGGGCCCCCCTCCTTAATTAAGAGAGTCACAGTTACTCCCGCCGATCACCCGCGCTGCACCGAATTTCGTCAAGCTGGCCCTGGCAACCCGCCAGCCCGCCCGGCCGGGTCTGACAATGCTCTAGAAACCCGGAACAGGCAGTTTCGTGAACCAACCGCGCCCGCTCCTGACAATTCGTTCCCCAACCCGGCCCGGGCAAATGGTTAACCAAGCCGGCCGGGCAAATCGTGAACCGGCCCGAACCTTGACAATTCTTACCACCCCCGCGCGGCAAATCGTGAACCGGCCCGAACCTTGACAATTCGTTAACCAACCCGGCCAGGGCAAATGGTTAACCAAGCCGGCCGGGCAAATCGTTAATGGGCCCGGCGGTCCCGACAATTCGGCAAACGAGCAGCTGAGGACCAACCCTTCACCCTCAGCAGCAACTAGTTCATGCCCCGCCGTCAAAATGTCCCGGCCGATATTGATCAGAAACTCCTCGTTGGCCCATGGGCCCCCCTCCTTACCTTAAGAGAGTCACAGTTACTCCCGCCGATCACCCGCGCTGCACCGAATTTCGTCAAGCTGGCCCTGGCAACCCGCCAGCCCGCCCGGCCGGGTCTGACAATGCTCTAGAAACCCGGAACAGGCAGTTTCGTGAACCAACCGCGCCCGCTCCTGACAATTCGTTCCCCAACCCGGCCCGGGCAAATGGTTAACCAAGCCGGCCGGGCAAATCGTGAACCGGCCCGAACCTTGACAATTCGTTAACCAACCCGGCCAGGGCAAATGGTTAACCAAGCCGGCCGGGCAAATCGTTAATGGGCCCGGCGGTCCCGACAATTCGGCAAACGAGCAGCTGAGGACCAACCCTTCACCCTCAGCAGCAACTAGTTCATGCCCCGCCGTCAAAATGTCCCGGCCGATGTTCATCAGAAGCTCCTCCTTGGCCCATGGGCCCCCCCCCCCTCCTTAACCTTAAGAGAGTCACAGTTACTCCCGCCGATTACCCGCGCTGCACCGAATTTCGTCAAGCTGGCCCTGGCAACCCGCTAACCCGCCCGGCCGGGTCTGACAATGCTCTAGAAACAAGGAACAGGCAGTTTCGTGAACCAATCGCGTCCGCTCCTGACAATTCGCTAACTAACCCCGCCCGGGCAAATGGTTAACCAAGCCGGCCGGGCAAATCGTTAACCGGCCCGGCGGTCCCGACAATTCGGCAAACGAGCAGCTGAGGACCAACCCTTCACCCTCAGCCGCAACTAGTTCATGCCCCGCCGTCAAAATGTCCCGGCCGATGTTCATCAGAAGCTCCTCCTTGGCCCATGGGCCCCCCCCCCTCCTTAACCTTAAGAGAGTCACAGTTACTCCCGCCGATTACCCGCGCTGCACCGAATTTCGTCAAGCTGGCCCTGGCAACCCGCTAACCCGCCCGGCCGGGTCTGACAATGACAATGCTCTAGAAACAAGGAACAGGCAGTTTCGTGAACCAATGAACCAATCGCGTCCGCTCCTGACAATTCGCTAACTAACCCCGCCCGGGCAAATGGTTAACCAAGCCGGCCGGGCAAATCGTTAACGGCCCGGCGGTCCCGACAATTCGGCAAACGAGCAGCCAACCCAACCCACGCAGCTGAGGACCAACCCTTCACCCTCAGCCGCAACTAGTTCATGCCCCGCCGTCAAAATGTCCCGGCCGATGTTCATCAGAAGCTCCTCCTTGGCCCATGGGCCCCCCCCTCCTTAACCTTAAGAGAGTCACAGTTACTCCCGCCGATTACCCGCGCTGCACCGAATTTCGTCAAGCTGGCCCTGGCAACCCGCTAACCCGCCCGGCCGGGTCTGACAATGCTCTAGAAACAAGGAACAGGCAGTTTCGTGAACCAATCGCGTCCGCTCCTGACAATTCGCTAACTAACCCCGCCCGGGCAAATGGTTAACCAAGCCGGCCGGGCAAATCGTTAACCGGCCCGGCGGTCCCGACAATTCAGGCAAAGGAGCAGCTGAGGACCAACCCTTCACCCTCAGCAGCAACTAGTTCATGCTCCGCCGTCAAAATGTCCCGGCCGATGTTCATCAGAAGCTCCTCGTTGGCCCATGGGCCCCCCCCTCCTTAACCTTAAGAGAGTCACAGTTACTCCCGCCGATTACCCGCGCTGCACCGAATTTCGTCAAGCTGGCCCTGGCAACCCGCTAACCCGCCCGGCCGGGGTCTGACAATGCTAGAAACCCGGGACAGGCAGTTTCGTGAACCACCCGCGTCCGCTCTTGACAATTCGTTAACTAACCCCGCCCGGGCAAATGGTTAACCAAGCCGGCCGGGCAAATCGTTAACGGGCCCGGCGGTCCCGACAATTCAGGCAAAGGAGCAGCTGAGGACCAACCCTTCACCCTCAGCAGCAACTAGTTCATGCCCCGCCGTCAAAATGTCCCGGCCGATGTTCATCAGAAGCTCCCCGTTGGGTCATAGTTACTCCCGCCGAATACCCGCGCTTCACTGAATTTCGTAACCTGGCCCTGACAAATCCTCAACCCGACCGGACCTGACAATTCGAGAAACGACCAGCTGGCGCAGCCGACCTCTTCCAATCCTACGGCGCACG
>NC_086108.1:130000-137500 GCF_963921235.1 Mobula hypostoma
GGGGCAGAGCCGACCTTCACAGGCTTCCGACGGCAATTGGTTAACCGGCGTGGCGCCGAGGGCACGCGACTGGGTCGGCGGGCGGCCCTCCGGTAGTGCCGCCGTCGATCGGCCGCCTCGGTCGGCAGGAGGGCCCCGAAGTCGCCCTCATTCTGACTTCCGAGTCGGGACTTAGATTACTTTCGACTTCAGCCAAGGTCTCGGATCTGCGGCGGGACCTCCGGTTGTCCCTCCGAAAATGCCGCCACTCGGCCGGCACGGCCCTCCGAATACGTCCCCTTACTGGCTTCCGCCTCGGGACTTTGTCAGAAATTCATACCGGCAAGGTTTCCATTCGGCGGCCGGAGCACCGGTAGTCATACGGAAAATGCCGCCCCTCGGCCGGCATGGGCCTGCGAATAGGTCCCGCTGACAGACTTCCGCAATTGGGAATTTGTCCGAAAATCCATACGGGCGATCTTCGGAATCGTGCGGAAAAGCTGCCGCGTGGCCCGGGTTAACCAACTGGGGAGGCCCGTGCCATCTACCGAATACTTCAACAACTCGTGAAAACGGCCTCCCCATATATATCTGCAGGAACCCCGCCAATGCCCCCGTACAGAAATTGCATGTGTCAAAAGGGCGGCCGAATCTGACCCCGGCGGCCGAGCCTCTGGAACTCCGGGTCGGCTTCGGCCGGCAAATCCGACCCCCATCCAGACTTCCGGAGCGGACTTGGTTAACGAATTGCCACCGGGCAAATGGTTAACCGCAGTTCTTGGAGGCTCGTTACCCAAGCCGTCCCCAGCCGGTGCGACAAGTTAACAATCAGCAGGCGGGCAATTCGTTAACCGACCGGGACCGGGCAATTCGTTAACCACCCCGGCCCTGCCAATTCGTTAACCAACCGACACCGGGCAATTCGTTAACCACCCCGGCCCTGCCAATTCGTTAACCAACCGACACCGGGCAATTCGTTAACCAACCTGGCCCGGACAATTCGTTAACCACCCCGGCCCTGCCAATTCGTTAACCAACCTGGCCCTGGCAATTCGTTAACCAACCGGGATTGGACAATTCGTTAACCACCCTGGCCCTGCCAATTCGTTAACCATCTGGGAACGGACAATGGACTACCTAACCCTGTCCTGGCAATTAGTGCATCAACTCGACCGGACAATTCGTTAACCATGCTGCCTCTGGCAATTCGTTAACCAACCATGCCCGGACAATTCGTTAACCATCCCGGCCCTGGCAATTCGTGAACCAACCCGGCCCGGGCAATTCGTTAACCAAGCTGCCTCTGGCAATTCGTTAACCAACCCGGCCCGGACAATTCGTTAACCAAGCTGCATCTTGCAATTCGTTAACCTACCCGGCCATGGCAATTCGTTAACCAAGCTGCCTCTGCCAATTCGTTAACCAACCTGGCCCGGGCAATTCGTTAACCAAATCGGCCCGGCCCGGGCAATTCGCTAACCAACCGGGATTGGACAATTCGGTAACCGCTCTGGCCCTGCCAATTCGTTAAGCATCTGAGAACGGACAATGGACTACCCAACCCTGTCCTGGCAATTCGTGCACCAACTCGACCGGACAATTCGTTAACCAAGCTGCATCTTGCAATTCGTTAACCTACCCGGCCATGGCAATTCGTTAACCAAGCTGCCTCTGGCAATTCGTTAACCAACCTGGCCCGGACAATTCGTGAACCATCCCGGCCCTGGCAATTCGTTAACCAACCCGGTCCGGGCAATTCGTTAACCAACCCGGCCCGGACAATTCGTTAACCATCCCGGCCCTGCCAATTCGTTAACCAACCTGGCCCGGGCAATTCTTTAACCAACCCGGCCCGGGCAATTCGTTAACCAACCTGGCCCGGACGATTCGTTAACCAAATCGGCCCGGCCCGGGCAATTCGCTAACCAACCCGGATTGGACAATTCGGTAACCGCTCTGGCCCTGCCAATTCGTTAAGCATCTGAGAACGGACAATGGACTACCCAACCCTGTCCTGGCAATTAGTGCATCAACTCGACCGGACAATTCGTTAACCAAGCTGCTTCTGGCAATTCGTTAACCAACCATGCCCGGACAATTCGTTAACCATCCCGGCCCTGGCAATTCGTTAACCAACCCGGCCCGGGCAATTCGTTAACCAAGCTGCCTCTGGCAATTCGTTAACCAACCCGGCCCGGACAATTCGTTAACCAAGCTGCATCTTGCAATTCGTTAACCAAGCTGCCTCTGCCAATTCGTTAACCAACCTGGCCCGGGCAATTCGTTAACCAAATCGGCCCGGCCCGGGCAATTCGCTAACCAACCGGGAGTGGACAATTCGGTAACCGCTCTGGCCCTGCCAATTCGTTAAGCATCTGAGAACGGACAATGGACTACCCAACCCTGTCCTGGCAATTCGTGCACCAACTCGACCGGACAATTCGTTAACCAAGCTGCATCTTGCAATTCGTTAACCTACCCGGCCATGGCAATTCGTTAACCAAGCTGCCTCTGGCAATTGGCAATTCGTTAACCAACCTGGCCCGGACAATTCGTTAACCATCCGGGCCCTGGCAATTAGTGCATCAACTCGACCGGACAATTCGTTAACCAAGCTGCTTCTGGCAATTCGTTAACCAACCATGCCCGGACAATTCGTTAACCATCCGGGCCCTGGCAATTCGTTAACCAACCCGGCCCGGGCAATTCGTTAACCAACCCGGCCCGGACAATTCGTTAACCAGCCCGGCCCGGGCAATTCGTTAACCAACCTGGCCCGGGCAATTCTTTAACCAACCCGGCCCGGGCAATTCGTTAACCAACCTGGCCCGGACGATTCGTTAACCACCCCGGCCCTGCCAATTCGTTAACCAACCTGGCCCTGGCACTTCGTTAACCAACCGGGATTGGACAATTCGTTAACCACCCCGGCCCTGCCAATTCGGGAACCAACCTGGCCCTGGCAATTCGTTAACCAACCGGGATTGGACAATTCGTTAACCACCCCGGCCCTGCCAATTCGTTAACCAACCTGGCCCTGGCACTTCGTTAACCAACCGGGATTGGACAATTCGTTAACCACCCCGGCCCTGCCAATTCGGGAACCAACCTGGCCCTGGCAATTCGTTAACCAACCGGGATTGGACAATTCGCAAACCACCCCGGCCCTGCCAATTCGTTAACCAACCTGGCCCTGGCAATTCGTTAACCAACCGGGATTGGACAATTCGTTAACCACCCCGGCCCTGCCAATTCGTTAACCAACACGGCCCGGCACGGGCAATTCGCTAACCAACCGGGATTGGACAACTCGGTAACCGCCCTGGCCCTGCCAATTCGTTAACCATCTGGGACCGGACAATGGACTACCTAACCCTGTCCTGGCAATTAGTGCATCAACTCGACCGGACAATTCGTTAACCAAGCTGCCTCTGGCAATTCGTTAACCAACCCGGCCCGGACAATTCGTTAACCAAGCTGCATCTTGCAATTCGTTAACCTACCCGGCCATGGCAATTCGTTAACCAAGCTGCCTCTGGCAATTCGTTAACCAACCTGGCCCGGACAATTCGTGAACCATCCCGGCCCTGGCAATTCGTTAACCAACCCGGCCCCGGGCAATTCGTTAACCAACCCGGCCCGGACAATTCGTTAACCATCCCGGCCCTGCCAATTCGTTAACCAACCTGGCCCGGGCAATTCGTTAACCAAATCGGCCCGGCCCGGGCAATTCGCTAACCAACCGGGATTGGACAATTCGGTAACCGCTCTGGCCCTGCCAATTCGTTAAGCATCTGAGAACGGACAATGGACTACCCAACCCTGTCCTGGCAATTCGTGCACCAACTCGACCGGACAATTCGTTAACCAAGCTGCATCTTGCAATTCGTTAACCTACCCGGCCATGGCAATTCGTTAACCAAGCTGCCTCTGGCAATTCGTTAACCAACCTGGCCAGGACAATTCGGTAACCATCCCGGCCCGGGCAATTCGATAACCAACCCGGCCCGGGGAATTCGTTAACCAACCTGACCTGGACAATTCGTTAACCAACCGGGACTGGACAATTCGTTAACCACCACGGCCCTGCCATTTCGTTAACCAACCAGGCCTGGACAATTGGTTAACCAGCCTGGCCCGGGCAAATCCGTAACCAAGCGAGTCCGGGCAAACCCCATGGGCCCGCCACCCTCGCATTAGGGTTCACAGTTACACCCGCCGATTACCCGCGCTTCACCGAATTTCGTCAAGCTGGCCCTGGCAACCCGCTAACCCGCCCGGCCGGGTCTGACAATGCTCTAGAAACCCGGAACAGGCAGTTTCGTGAACCACCCGCGTCCGCTCTTGACAATTCGTTAACTGACCACGCCCGGGGAAATGGTTAACCAAGCCGGCCGGGCAAATCGGTAACCGGCCCGGCGGTCCCGACAATTCGGCAAACGAGCAGCTGAGGACAAACCCTTCACCCTCAGCAGCAACTAGTTCATGCCCCGCCGTCAAAATGTCCCGGCCGATGTTCATCAGAAGCTCCTCGTTGGCCCATGGGCCCCCCTCCTTACCTTAAGAGAGTCACAGTTACTCCCGCCGATTGCCCGCGCTGCACCGAATTTCGTCAAGCTGGCCCTGGCAACCCGCTAACCCGCCCGGCCGGGTCTGACAATGCTGTAGAAACCCGGCACAGGTCTGTCAATGCTCTAGAAACCCGGAACAGGCAGTTTCGTGAACCACCCGCGTCCGCTCTTGACAATTCGTTAACTGACCCCGCCCGGGGAAATGGTTAACCAAGCCGGCCGGGCAAATCGGTAACCGGCCCGGCGGTCCCGACAATTCGGCAAACGAGCAGCTGAGGACAAACCCTTCACCCTCAGCAGCAACTAGTTCATGCCCCGCCGTCAAAATGTCCCGGCCGATGTTCATCAGAAGCTCCTCGTTGGCCCATGGGCCCCCCTCCTTACCTTAAGAGAGTCACAGTTACTCCCGCCGATTGCCCGCGCTGCACCGAATTTCGTCAAGCTGGCCCTGGCAACCCGCTAACCCGCCCGGCCGGGTCTGACAATGCTCTAGAAACCCGGCACAGGTCTGTCAATGCTCTAGAAACCCGGAACAGGCAGTTTCGTGAACCACCCGCGTCCGCTCTTGACAATTCGTTAACTAACCCCGCCCGGGCAAATGGTTAACCAAGCCGGCCGGGCAAATCGTTAATGGGACCGGCGGTCCCGGCAATTCGGCAAACGAGCTGCTGAGGACAAACCCTTCACCCTCAGCAGCAACTAGTTCATGCCCCGCCGTCAAAATGTCCCGGCCGATATTGATCAGAAACTCCTCGTTGGCCCATGGGCCCCCCTCCTTAATTAAGAGAGTCACAGTTACTCCCGCCGATCACCCGCGCTGCACCGAATTTCGTCAAGCTGGCCCTGGCAACCCGCCAGCCCGCCCGGCCGGGTCTGACAATGCTCTAGAAACCCGGAACAGGCAGTTTCGTGAACCAACCGCGCCCGCTCCTGACAATTCGTTCCCCAACCCGGCCCGGGCAAATGGTTAACCAAGCCGGCCGGGCAAATCGTGAACCGGCCCGAACCTTGACAATTCGTTAACCAACCCGGCCAGGGCAAATGGTTAACCAAGCCGGCCGGGCAAATCGTTAATGGGCCCGGCGGTCCCGACAATTCGGCAAACGAGCAGCTGAGGACCAACCCTTCACCCTCAGCAGCAACTAGTTCATGCCCCGCCGTCAAAATGTCCCGGCCGATATTGATCAGAAACTCCTCGTTGGCCCATGGGCCCCCCTCCTTACCTTAAGAGAGTCACAGTTACTCCCGCCGATCACCCGCGCTGCACCGAATTTCGTCAAGCTGGCCCTGGCAACCCGCCAGCCCGCCCGGCCGGGTCTGACAATGCTCTAGAAACCCGGAAAGGCAGTTTCGTGAACCAACCGCGCCCGCTCCTGACAATTCGTTCCCCAACCCGGCCCGGGCAAATGGTTAACCAAGCCGGCCGGGCAAATCGTGAACCGGCCCGAACCTTGACAATTCGTTAACCAACCCGGCCAGGGCAAATGGTTAACCAAGCCGGCCGGGCAAATCGTTAATGGGCCCGGCGGTCCCGACAATTCGGCAAACGAGCAGCTGAGGACCAACCCTTCACCCTCAGCAGCAACTAGTTCATGCCCCGCCGTCAAAATGTCCCGGCCGATGTTCATCAGAAGCTCCTCGTTGGCCCATGGGCCCCCCCCCTCCTTAACCTTAAGAGAGTCACAGTTACTCCCGCCGATTACCCGCGCTGCACCGAATTTCGTCAAGCTGGCCCTGGCAACCCGCTAACCCGCCCGGCCGGGTCTGACAATGCTCTAGAAACAAGGAACAGGCAGTTTCGTGAACCAATCGCGTCCGCTCCTGACAATTCGCTAACTAACCCCGCCCGGGCAAATGGTTAACCAAGCCGGCCGGGCAAATCGTTAACCGGCCCGGCGGTCCCGACAATTCGGCAAACGAGCAGCTGAGGACCAACCCTTCACCCTCAGCCGCAACTAGTTCATGCCCCGCCGTCAAAATGTCCCGGCCGATGTTCATCAGAAGCTCCTCCTTGGCCCATGGGCCCCCCCCCCCTCCTTAACCTTAAGAGAGTCACAGTTACTCCCGCCGATTACCCGCGCTGCACCGAATTTCGTCAAGCTGGCCCTGGCAACCCGCTAACCCGCCCGGCCGGGTCTGACAATGCTCTAGAAACAAGGAACAGGCAGTTTCGTGAACCAATCGCGTCCGCTCCTGACAATTCGCTAACTAACCCCGCCCGGGCAAATGGTTAACCAAGCCGGCCGGGCAAATCGTTAACGGGCCCGGCGGTCCCGACAATTCGGCAAACGAGCAGCTGAGGACCAACCCTTCACCCTCAGCCGCAACTAGTTCATGCCCCGCCGTCAAAATGTCCCGGCCGATGTTCATCAGAAGCTCCTCCTTGGCCCATGGGCCCCCCCCCCCTCCTTAACCTTAAGAGAGTCACAGTTACTCCCGCCGATTACCCGCGCTGCACCGAATTTCGTCAAGCTGGCCCTGGCAACCCGCTAACCCGCCCGGCCGGGTCTGACAATGCTCTAGAAACAAGGAACAGGCAGTTTCGTGAACCAATCGCGTCCGCTCCTGACAATTCGCTAACTAACCCCGCCCGGGCAAATGGTTAACCAAGCCGGCCGGGCAAATCGTTAACCGGCCCGGCGGTCCCGACAATTCAGGCAAAGGAGCAGCTGAGGACCAACCCTTCACCCTCAGCCGCAACTAGTTCATGCCCCGCCGTCAAAATGTCCCGGCCGATGTTCATCAGAAGCTCCTCCTTGGCCCATGGGCCCCCCCCTCCTTAACCTTAAGAGAGTCACAGTTACTCCCGCCGATTACCCGCGCTGCACCGAATTTCGTCAAGCTGGCCCTGGCAACCCGCTAACCCGCCCGGCCGGGTCTGACAATGCTCTAGAAACAAGGAACAGGCAGTTTCGTGAACCAATCGCGTCCGCTCCTGACAATTCGCTAA